>NW_025130175.1:0-1131 GCF_004010195.1 Chiloscyllium plagiosum | reverse complement strand
TACCCGGCTGCCCCTCCGGTCTTCGTCACTTCCGCCTGCTGCTCCCGCTCTTTCTGTAAAGAGAGAAAAAAAAGCACCGCTGCCCGCTACCGGTAAGTAATTTTAAAACAAACTGTCTTACCTTAGCTGCTGCTCGCACTCAAAGTGACCTCCTCTGACAAGACTCTCGCTGGTCAACCTTTATCTGGAGAAGTTGCAATTAATTTTCTCCTTCAGAGGTTTCTGCAAAACTTTCCCTACTAGTAAAAATGGACTCACGACTCTGTAATTCGCTGCATTATCTCTACGAGCGTTGTTGAAAACTGGAACCACATTAGGAGTCCTGCAGTCCTCTAACTACGCCCATCTGGCCAAAATGCAATGTAAAACATTGGTCAGAACATGTGTAATTTCCTCTCTTGTCTCACAAAGCAAAGTGAGTCACAACCCCATCCCGACCTAGGGGTTTGCCCACGTTTGGCCTTGCAAAACCTTCAATACCGTCTAAGTCGCGATGTGAAACATCTCAAGCAACTCTCAGTTCTTCGTCCAGCATTCTGTTGCTATATATTACCACTCAAGGACTGTTCCCCAGGTGAATATGTAACGTGATTAACTCAAATATCTATTTACTGACACAACTGCAATATTACACTGGAGGGATGTCATTGTGAAATTGAATCACAGTGAAGTTTCATTGGCTTGTGAAAAAGTTTGTTTTCATGATTTTCTAAGCCTCAAACAGGTCCCCCTCAATCTCCGTTTTTTCTGATGAAAATAGACGAACCTACTCATCCTCTCTTCACAGCTAGCACCTTCCATACCAGGTAACATCCTCGTAAACCTACTCTGCACCCTCTCATAAAGCATCCACGTCCTTTCGTAATCTGGCGACCACAAATGTATACAGTATTCTAAAAGCGGCCGAACCAATGTCTAATATAATTTTGACATGACTTGTCAGCTCTTCTTCTCACTACCCCGTCCAATGAGGGCAAACATACGATACGCCTTCTTTACCACTCTATCCACATGTGGAACAACTTTCAGGGTACAATGGATCTGCACTTCCAGATCATTCTGCCCATCAACTTTTCCCAAGGCTCTTCCGTTCATTGCATAATTCGCTCGGGAATTAGTCTTGCCTAAATG
>NW_025130174.1:0-1131 GCF_004010195.1 Chiloscyllium plagiosum | reverse complement strand
GGATGGTGTGAACTGGTGTAGCCCGGAGTGGGATACTCTCTCTGGGGCGTGGTATGGGCTGGTGTAGCCCAGAGTGGGACACTCTCTCTGGGGCTGGTGTAGCCCAGAGTGGGACACTCTCTCTGGGACATGGGGTGGGCTGGTGTAGCCCAGATCGGGACAGTCTCTCTGGGACATGGTGTGGGCTAGTGTAGCCCAGAGTGGGACACTCTCTCTGGGGCGTGGTGTGGGCTGGTGTCGCCCAGAGTGGGACACTCTCTCTGGGACATGGTATGGGCTGGTGTAGCCCGGAGTGGGACACTGTCTCTGGGACATGGTGTGGGCTGGTGTAGCCCAGAGTGGGATACTCTCTCTGAGGGATTGTGTGGGCTGGTGTAGCCTGGAGTGGGACACTCTCTCTGGGGCATGGTGTGGGCTGGTGTAGCCCAGAGTGGGGGACTCTCTCTGGGGGATGGTGTGAACTGGTGTAGCCCGGAGTGGGACACTCTCTCTGGGACATGGTGTGGGCTGGTGTAGCCCGGAGTGGGACAGTCTCTTTGGGGCATGGTGTGGGCTGGTGTCGCCCGCAGTGGGACAGTCTCTCTGGGGCATGGTGTGGGCTGGTGTAGCCCAGAGTGAGACACTCTCTCTGGGGCATGGTGTGGGCTGGTGTAGCCCAGAGTGGGATACTCTCTCTGGGACATGGTGTGGGCTGGTGTAGCCCAGAGCGGGACACTCTCTCTGGGGCATGGTATGGGCTGGTATAGCCCGGAGTGGGACACTCTCTCTGGGACATGGTGTGGGCTGGTGTCGCCCGGAGTGGGACAGTCTCTCTGGGGCATGGTGTGGGCTGGTGTAGCCCAGAGCGGGACACTCTCTCTGGGGCATGGTGCGGGCTGCTGTAGCCCAGAGTGGGATACTCTCTCTGGGGCATGGTGTGGGCTAGTGTAGCCCAGAGTGGGACACTCTCTCTGGGGTGTGGTGTGGGCTGGTGTAGCCCAGAGTGGGACACTCTCTCTGGGACATGGTGTGGGCTGGTGTAGCCCGGAGTGGGACAGTCTCTTTGGGGCATGGTGTGGGCTGGTGTCGCCCGGAGTGGGACAGTCTCTCTGGGGCATTGTGTGGGCTGGTGTAGCCCAGAGTGGGGGACTC
>NW_025130173.1:0-1131 GCF_004010195.1 Chiloscyllium plagiosum | reverse complement strand
TTCTGGGCATCCTGATCTAACCACAACTGCTCATGTCCAGCTTTGTGAAGGATAGACCCCGCCAACTTTGTGTAAAAATCCTCTCTGTGAGGAATCGTGTTTTTATCCAGCTGTGAAAAGTGGTTTACCATTTGTTTAAAGTCCCCACAAAGGTGAACTGACCCATCAGGCTTCACAATCAGTATGACGAGTGCTGCCCATATCACAAACTGGACTGGTTTGCTGATTCCTTCACTGTTCAGCCTTCTGATTTCTGCCTGAACCTTTGGCCCGTAAGGCAAATGGCATTCTGGTCAATATGCAAGGTGCCTTGGCTCCTTTGCTAGGCTCTAGACCTTCCTGAAAAACTCCAGGTGTTTGGTTAGAACTTCACTCAGGCAGCCATTTTCTAACTTAAAAATGTTGAGCCCATCAAGGTGAATTTTTACAACAAAGAACATAGAAAAGTATAGCCCAGAATAACCCCTTCGGCCCACGATGTTGTGCCGAGGATTATTCCTAATCTAAAATAAAATAACCTAACCTATGCACCCCTCAATTCACTGCTGTCCATGTGCATGTCCAGCAGTTGCTTAAATGTCCCTAATGACTCTGCTTCCATCACCACCACTGGCAATGCATTCACAACTCTCTGCTTTAAGAACGTACCTCTGACGTCTCCTCTATACCCCTCATGCCAGTCAATGACCCCTCATGCTAGTCAATCCTGCGCTGGGGAAAAGTCTCTGGCTATTGTCTTTATCCATGCCTCTCATTATCTTGTATACCCCGATCAGGTCACCTTTCTTCCTCCTTCTCTCCAGAGAGAAAAGTCCGAGCTTAGTCAACCTCTCCTCATAAGACAAGCCCTCCAGTCCAGGCAGCATCCTGATAAACCTTCTTTGCACCCTCTCCAAAGCCTCTGTATCTTTCCTATAATAGAGCGATCAAAACTGGACACAATATTCCAAGTGTGGTCTCACCAGGGTTTTGTAGAGCTGCAGCAAAATCTCGAGGATCTTAAACTCAATCCCTCTCTTAATGAAAACCAAAACACCATATGCTTTCTGAACAACCCTATCCACTTGGGTGGCAACTTTGAGGGATCTATGTACTTGAACATCAAGATCCTTCTGTTCCTCCACACTGCCA
>NW_025130172.1:0-1131 GCF_004010195.1 Chiloscyllium plagiosum | reverse complement strand
CTTGGATGTAGCCCTGGTGAAGATTGATGATGATTGCAGTATCCTTCATGCTGTCAGTAGGAACTTGCAGAGGGAAGTTAATGAAGTGTGGTTGAATCAAATTCTGTGCTAAATTGAAGCAGACAATGAGAAGCCCTGTGACAGCGATAATATAACATTCTCTATAAACAACGTTGCGACCCACGGAAACCCAATTTTCAATCAAGTCTGTTTTGCTCAACATTTTCCTGTGTCCCATTTCCTGAACCTGATGCTCGAATAGTCACAGGTCCATATCAGTTCCTCCTCCTCTGCCTTAGCTTTAATTTCAGAACCACAGCAAAAGTAGAACATGCAGGTCAAAGGTCCCAGAGGTACGAGTAGGGCACTTAATAGGCTTGCTGCCGGCGGCCCCAGTGGAACAACTGATCAGCTCTTGGCACTGAACAGTGTGTTAAAATGCCGCAGTTGTAATTTCAATCCTTATCTAACGCTGGTTTTACTGACGTTAATCAGGAATTATTGGAGCATCAGACTGAAGCGTAGTTGAAGACTAATGTCGAATAAAGCAGCATCGATTCTAAAACTCCAGTTTCTGATTTGTGGGATTGTTCTGTCTTTGGGAAAGGTATCTATTATTAACAGTAAAACTGCCCATATCCCCCATGTGACTATCCATCAGTGGATCAAGAAACAGATATGATATTTTAGCTTGATGACGTTTTTCAAATCTCTGACACTGCAATGGATTACATTATTGAAAAGGCTGTTAAACTTGTTTCATATCATCCTGTTTGCTGCAAACTCACATAGCTCATTAAACCGTTCGAAAGGAATTCGATTTATCTCTTAGGGTAGACTGAATGTTGTCAGCGAATCTGGTAAAGTCATGACAAATAGTTTTGCTGCTGTGAAGAACAGAGGGTTCCAACAGGAGTAAGGATAATTATTGTCGCTGGATTTTTCAGACGGAGATCAGTGAGTATTAAAAGGTCTCAGTCCCGTTCCTGGTCATTGTGAACAAATGTTCAAGGCAACAGATGGCAAAGATAATGATGCTTGACATTGACAGGTCCATTCCTAATCACTAGAGTAACCATTGTATTACAGATCACGTGAGCGGAGGAGATGATAATCATTATGGCAACCTGA
>NW_025130171.1:0-1131 GCF_004010195.1 Chiloscyllium plagiosum | reverse complement strand
GGGAACACCACCACCTGAAAGTTCCTCTCCAAGTCACTCTCCATCTTGACTTGGAAATATCTCACGATGCCTTCAATGTCAGACTGGGTCAAAGTCCTGGAATCCATTCCCTTATGGCATTGTGGGGCAACCTACAGCACATGGACTGCAGCAGTTCAAGAACGCAGCTCACATCACCTCTCAAGGGCAACTGAGGTTGACTAATAAATACTAGCCAGCCAACAATTCTGTGTGTCAGTAAACAAAGAATTGGTCATGAGGAATTTGTGACCCAGTGTTCTCGCTTTCCTGTGGGTATCTGTAAAAGCAGCATTGTATTCAATGTGGACCATGAATAGGAAAATGCCCTCAATCGCTAATATCTTTCACTGGAGAACTGTTTTGCATGTGGGTCAATAGCCTGAAGGGAACATCTAATTCCAGTGGCATTGTGATTCAGTTAGCATCTTTCAATTAGAATTTCACTGAGTGTAGGTTCCTAGCTAAAGGGGAACAACTTACCACAGTGTTCAGGTGTCACTGGGAGCATCTCTCAAAGTAAAATTATACTGAGTGTGGGGAGGGGAACAACTTAGCCAGTGGCCTTGCAATAAGTAGGAGTATCTCTGACTATCTCTGACATGCCTTTCCCATTACGAAGTGTTCGAATGCTGAATGAATATTCTAACAAAACAAACTCTAGTTGTCATTACCCTTATTCATGGAAATTCCATCTTCATATCTTGCATCGCTAAATCTTTTTTAAAGTTTCGTACCCCAACTTTAGCTGTACTCGTCTTTTAAGAAGCAGAGGCATACTTCTTTTTGGATGTGGTACTGTAGGGAGTATTCCAGTGCATTCCTGACTTGCGCCTTCTAGCTGGTGGTCAGACTTTGAGGAGTCAAAAGTGAAGATGTAGTGCATTTGGATTTCAAAAGGTTTATTTTTAAGTGCTGCATGGAAGGTTAATGCTCAAGACAGGAGCTCATAGTGTTGAGTGTAATGTATTAGCATGGATTGAGACTGGATTAACATAAAGACGGAGAGTTGGGATTAATAGACATTTTGTTGGAAAGATGTAATTTGTGAAGTGCCATCAGAACCTGTCCCAGCATCTGAATTTCTTGCTATCTATGTTAATGACTTGAAGA
>NW_025130170.1:0-1131 GCF_004010195.1 Chiloscyllium plagiosum | reverse complement strand
TGGGACTGAAGCCTGCTAGCCCAAGACTGTAGCTTTCTAGCCCGGGACAGTAGAGTGCTATCCTGGGACTGTAGCGTGTTAGCCCAAGACGGTAGCGCGCTAGCCCGGGACTGTAGCGTGCTAGCACAAGACAGTAGCGTGCTAGCCTGGGACTGTAGTGTGATGGTCCGGGACTGTAGCGTGGTAGCCTGGGACTGTAGCGTGCTAGCCCGGGACTGTAGCGTGCTAACCCGGGATTGTAGCGTGCTAACCCGGGATTGTAGCGTGCTAGCCTGGTACTGTAGCGTGCTAGCCTGGGACAGTAACGTGCTAGCCCGGGACTTTAGCGTGCTAACCCGTGATTGTAGCGTGCTAGTCTGGGACTGTAGCGTGAAAGCCTAGGACTGTAGCGTGCTAGCCTGGGACAGTAGCGTGCTAGCCTGGGACTGTAGTGTGATAAGCCAGGATTTTAGCGTGCTACCCTGGGACTGTAGCGTGCTCGCCCGGGACTGTAGCGTGCTAGCCTGGGACTGTAGCGTGCTAGCCTGGGACTTCAGCGTGCTACCCTGGGACTGCAGCGTGCTAGCCCAAGACAGTAATTTGCTAGCCTTGGACAGTAGCGTGCGAGCCCGTAACTGTAGCGTGATAGCCAGGGACAGTAGTGTGCTAGCCCGGGAATGTAGCGTGCTAGCCCGGGACTGTAGAGTGCTAGCCTGGGACTGTAGCGTGCTAGCCCAAGACTGTAGCGTACTAGCCAGGGACAGTAGAGTGCTAGCCAGGGACTGTCGCGTGCTAGCCCGGAACGGTAGCGTGCTAGCCCAAGACTGTAGCGTGCTAGCCCGGGACAGTAGCGTACTCGCCCGGGACAGTAGAGTGCTAGCCTGGGACTGCAGCGTACTAGCCCACGACTGTAGCGTGCAAGCCCGGGACAGTAACGTACTCGCCCGGGACAGTAGTGTGCTAGCCTGGGACTGCAGCGTGCTACACTGGGACTGCAGCGTGCTAGCCCGGGACTGTAATGTGCTAGCCTGGGACAGTAGCGTGCGAGCCCGTGACTGTAGCGTGCTAGTCTGGGACAGTAGCGTGCCAGCCCAAGACTGTAGTGTGCTAGCCCAAGACTGTAGTGTCCTAGCCCAGGACTGTAGCGTTCTA
>NW_025130169.1:0-1131 GCF_004010195.1 Chiloscyllium plagiosum | reverse complement strand
CTCACTGCCCCCAGCCTGACCCTCACTGCCATCCACACACCGTCCCCAGGCTGTCCCTCTCTGACATCCGCACACCGCACCCAGCCTTACCCTCACTGCCGTTCACACACCGTCCCCAGGCTGACTCTCAATGCTGTCCAGCACCACCCCAGCCTGACCCACACTGCTGTCCACACACTGCCACCAGCCTGTCCCTCACTGTCATCCACAGATCACCACCAGCCTTACCCTCACTGCCGTCGACACACCACCCCAAGGCTGAACCACACCACTGCCCATACACCGCCCCCAGCCTGACCCTCACAGCCTCCCACACACCGTCTCCAGCCTGACCCTCACTGCCGTCAACAATGACCCCAGCCTGACCCTCACCACTGTCCACGCACCACACCCAGCCTGACCCTCACCATCGTCAACCAACCGCCCCAGCCTGATTCCCACCGCCATCCACCAACCGCCCCCAGCCTGACTCCATCGCCATCCAACACTGCCACAAGCCTGACTCTCACCGCTGTCCAATACCGCCCCAGCCTGACTCTCACTGCCACCCACACACTGACCCTAGCCTTATCCTAACAGCCGTTCACACACTACTCCAAGCCTGACCGTCACCGCCGTCCACACACAACCCCCAGCCTGTCCCTCACTGCCATCCACACACCATACCCAACCTGACCCTCACTGCAGTCCACATGCCGACCGCAGCCTGTCCTTCACTGACATCCACACAGCGCCCCAAGCCAGAACCTCACTGACGTCCACACACCGCCCCCAGACTGACTCTCATCACTGCCAACACACTGCACCAAGTCTGACCCTCACGGTGTTCCACAAACCGTCCCCAACCTGACTCTCACTGCCGTCACGCACCGCCCCAGCCTGACCCACACCACCGTCCACCAACCACCCCCAGCCAGACCCACTGCTGTACACAAACTGCCCCCAGCCTGACTCCCAACACTGTCCAACACTGCCACAGCCTGACCCTCACTGCCGCCCACGCAGCACCCCAAGGCTGACCCACACCACTGGCCACACACCGCTCGCAGCCTGACCCTCACCGCCATCCATACATCATCTCCAGCCTGACCCTCACTGCTACCTGTACACTGCCCTCAGCCTGAACCCCAC
>NW_025130168.1:0-1131 GCF_004010195.1 Chiloscyllium plagiosum | reverse complement strand
CTACAGCCCACATCACTCAGGATCCAATATGATCCCAATCCCACAGCCCATATCACTCAGGAACCAATATGATCCCAATCCCACAGCCCACGTCACGCAGGATCCAATATGATCCCACATCACGCAGGATCGAATATGATGCCACATCTCTCAGGATCCAATATGATCCGACATCACTCAGGATGCAATATGATCCCACTCTCACCTTACTCAGGATCCAATATGAGCCCACATCACTCAGGAACCGATATGATCCCACTCACACAGCCCACATCACCCAGGATCCGATATGATCCCACTGCCACAGCCTACATCACCCAGGATCCAATATGATCCCATTCTCATATCAATCAGGATCCAATATGATCCCACTCCCATAGCCCACATCACTCAGGATCCAATATGATCCCACTCCCACAGCCCACATCACTCAGGATCCAATATGATCCCACTCCCACAGCCCACATCACTCAGTATCCGATATGATCCCACTCCCAAGCCCACATCACTCAGGATCTGACATGATCCCACCCCAACAGCCCACATCACTCAAGATCCAATATGATCCCACACCCCCGGCCCACATCACTTAGGATCCAATATGATCCCAGTCACACATCACTCAGGATCCAATATGATCCCAATCCCACAGCCCACATCACTCAGGATCCAATATGATCCCAATCGCACAGCCCACGTCACGCTGGATCCAATATGATCCCACATCACGCAGGATCGAATATGATCCCACATCTCTCAGGATCCAATATGATCCGACATCACTCAGGATCCAATATGATCCCTCTCTCACATTACTCAGGATCCAATATGAGCCCACATCACTCCGGATCCGATATGATCCCACTCCCGCAGCCCACATCACCCAGGATCCGATATGATCCCACTCCTAAAGCCCACATCACTCAGGATCCGATATGATCCGACTCCCATAGCCCACATCACTCATGATCCAATACGATCCCACACCCACAGGCCACATCACTCAGGATCCGATATGAACCCATTCCCAAGCCCACATCACTCAGGATCTTTTATGATCCCACTCCCATAGCCCACAGCACTCGGGATCCAATATGATCCCACCCCCCCGGCCCACATCACTCATGATCC
>NW_025130167.1:0-1131 GCF_004010195.1 Chiloscyllium plagiosum | reverse complement strand
TAGATGTGGTGTATATGGATTTTAGTAAGGCATTCGATAAGGTTCCCCATGGTAGGCTACTGCAAAAAGTACGGAAGTATGGCATTGAGGGTGAGTTGGAGGTTTGGATTAGGAATTGGCTGGCTGGAAGACAGAGGGTAGTAGTTGATGGTAAAGGTTCATCTTGGAGTGCAGTTACTAGTGGTGTTCCGCAAGGATCTGTTTTGGGACCATTGCTGTTTGTCATTTTTCGAGGACTTTCCCTCTTTATGGGCATTTAAACGGGAATTGGATAGGCATATGGAGGATAGTGGACTAGTGTAGGTTAGGTGGGCTTGAATCGGCGCAACATCGAGGGCCAAAGCGCCTGTACTGCGCTGTATTTTTTCTATGTTTCTATGTTTCTATTGGTGTTAATGTTCTTTCAGACTTTCACAAGATGTGAATGGTCGGTGCTGTTAAACTGGTCAGAACTGTAAGATCATCATCACACTGATTGTTGAGTCAGTACAATGTCGTGTTAAATGCGTGTGATTTGATAAGAGAAACAGAGAACAGTTTTCAATGTTGTTTTCTTTAAAACTAAACAATCAGTTTCTTACTGAGGTTTCCTTGAAAGTGCTGAGACAGACAGAGCAGGAGGGAACAGCACAGGCTGAGAAACTGCAGGAGATCGGAAAACTGGGAGGGTCAGTATCTGGCATTTCAAGTCATTGACTGATCACAAAACAAAAGGAGAATGGAAGGATTCCATTTAAAATAAAAAAATAGAAAGTGCTGAAGAAACGCATCAAGTCAAACAGCTTCTCATGACAAGAGAGGGACATAGAGTCCCGTGACCCTTCTTTGGAACTGAAGGGGACTGAGAAATGATGGGATTCTGTTGTTAACAAAGGGAAGGAGGGGCGAGTAAACCAGGTGCTGAGGGGTCACAGAGTGGGCTTCTCTCCCCTTTGTCAGTAAATTAAATACCAGAGCACTTTCCCGCCCTTTGCAGCTCTGAACAAGAGTCAGAGTAGAGAATGTGGTGCTGGAAAAGTACAGCATGTCAGGCAGCATCCAAGGAACAGGAAAATCAATGTTTCAGCAGATTCCTGATGAAGGGCTTATACCTTAAATTTCTATTCTCCTGCTCCTCGGATGCTGCCTGAC
>NW_025130166.1:797-1131 GCF_004010195.1 Chiloscyllium plagiosum | reverse complement strand
GTGAATTGGCCAATGCTAAATTGCCCATAGTGTTAGTTGAAGGGGTAAATGTAGGGGAATGGGTCTGGATGGGTGCGCTGCGGCGGGTCGGTGTGGACTTGTTGGGCCGAAGGGCCTGTTTCCACACTGTAAGTAATCTAAAAAAAAACCAGGAATCTTAACTATTTTTCACTTCATGGATGCTGCCTGGCCTGTTGAGATGTTCAAAAGTGTCTTTGTTCTCAGAAGTGAACATGTTAGTATTTGTGGCTTCTCATACACTGTGCTAAAGGCCTCAAATCATGCTCAATTCTTTCTTCAGGTGAATATATTGTCCCCCCCCCCCCCCCCCCCC
>NW_025130166.1:0-734 GCF_004010195.1 Chiloscyllium plagiosum | reverse complement strand
TGCTGACCATGTTCCCAAACTGAACTAGTCCCACCTGCCTGCTCCTGGCCCATATCCCTCCAAACATTTTCTATTCCTGAACTTATCCAAATGTCTTTTAAATGTTGTAATTGTACCTGCATCAATCACTTCCTCTGGCAGTTCATTCCACACACGAACCACCTCGGTGTTGAAAAGCCTCCCCTCATAATGTCTCATTCTCCTCTCATCCCTGGTTTTGAACTCCCCACCCTAGGGGAAAAGACTCTTGTCATTCACCTGGTCCATGTCCCTTGTGACTTTATAAACTTCTATAAGATCACCCCTCAACCTCTGCTCCAGTGAAAAAAAAGTCCAGTCTTTCCAGTCTATATTTATATCTCAAACCCCACCTCATTCCTGGCAACATTACTGAGCACTCTCCAGTTTAATGATATCCTTCCTATAACAGGGCAAGCAGAAGTCCATGCAGTACTCCAGAAGCAGCCTCACCAAAGTCCTGTACAACCTCAACATGACATCCCAATTCCTTTACTCAAAGCAATGAAGACAAGCATGCTCAATGCCTTCTAACTATGAAGCAAAATTTAAAGATTTATGTATCTGAAACCCCAGGTCTCTCTGTTCTGCAACACTAGCCTTCTTGAACTCTTGCGGTCCATGCAATGAGGTGTAGTCAGATAGAGGTTTCAGGATTTTGGTTAGTGTCTGTGAAGGAGCAGTTCAAACCTTGCAGTTGCTTGGTGGGAGGGGGG
>NW_025130165.1:0-1131 GCF_004010195.1 Chiloscyllium plagiosum | reverse complement strand
TTCCCTTTGTCTGAATAGTGGAGCATATTTGAGAGGATTAATGCCCTCATGACGCACTTTCATCCTGAGTGATTGTTAAAAAAAAGTAAAACTCTGCTCCTTCCTCTGATGTGTCACATACTGGGGGATGAACATTTTGCTACAGTTGAATTATTTTTAAAATTATCTGGAACATTGTACAAATGATATAATCCAGAGAATTCTAAAAACTGTACTCATAAGAACATTTTATAATCATGTGGAGGTATTGCGTAGGATTGAGAGAGAGAGAGAGAGAGAGAAGGTGCTGCATTGCAGTGGTGAGAGTCATGGAGCCTTATTCTGGGGAAGGCGCCAACAGATATACAGTGTGTGTGAGAGAGTAGAGAGAGTACGGTGACCCGTATCCTGACAGAGCGGGGAAGGTGCTTTTCCAGTATTTCTGGACTTTTCTTCGGAGCGCAGGTACTGCACTGAGCTGGGTGGTGTGCTCAGACCATGCTCGGTGGATCTGGTGGTGCAGCTCTCTCTGGGAAGAGAATTGTCCCCCTCTGTATGAGACTATTCACCAGGACCTCCGTGCCCCTGTCGACAACCTGTGGTGTAATTTCCTCTTATCTGCCATGCTCGGGTAAACTATGCAGGGCAGCTCCAAAGTGAGAAAGCTCAACCGTGTGCCCATTGGCCTTTTAATGATGGCAACAGTACCAGGGATCACTGAATATCCAGGGGCATCGGGAAATGGTGTGTACCTCCAGCCATGAGGTGAGGGATGCCATGGTCGTCCTTGCTGATAACACTTGCAGGAAGTGCACCCATCTCCAGCTCCTCCAAGACCGTGTTAGGGAACTGGAGCTGGAGTTGGATGAACTTAGGATCATTCGGGAGGCAGAGGGGGTCATAGATCGGAGCTTTAGGGAAGTAGTAACTCCAAAGATGGCAGATAGATGGGTGACAGTGAGGGGGACTGGGAGGAAGCAGCCAGTGCAGGGACCCCCTGCGGCCGTTCCCCTCAAGAAGAAGTATACCGTTTTGGATACTTGTGGGGGGGACGACTTACCAGGGGCAATTAACGGGGCTCAGGCCTCTGGCACGGAGCCTGTCCCCGTTACTCAGAAGCGAAGGGTGGAGAAGAGCAGAGCAATAGTAATT
>NW_025130164.1:0-1131 GCF_004010195.1 Chiloscyllium plagiosum | reverse complement strand
CGCGCCTGCGCACGACACCAGGCCAATAATCCCACGTCTGCGCGATGACTCCGCGTCCGGCCGTACCGCGCCTGCGCAACGACAACAGGCCGATCATCCCACGCCTGCGCAATGACACCGCCGCCGGTTGTACCGAGCGGCAAACCCACAGCTTTCTCTCAAACGTCATCCCCGCTGTCGCGGTCAACACCGGAACCGGCATCGGCGGGTTCCCCACCCAAACTCCCCAACCGGTATATCCGACACCCGCACAAAACAAACGCGAGCGTATGGAAAACCCTCCCCTACTGAGGTAAAAGGGGGAATTCGTGCAAGGCAACGGAATTGGTCGCACTCCAATTATTATAAATTTTAAATATAAGTACAACGTGACGACGCGGTTTCACTTCAGTCTGTTGAACTTTTTTTTAACCGAACAAGCGGTGCAGTAGTAAAGTCAGAGGGGGGTGGGTTACTCCTCAGAGGGTCAGTATGGACCTATTGGGCCGAAGGGCCTGTTTCCACTCTGTCGGGAATCTAACCTAAAGTACCAAGCCACGGCTTCATTGCCGCCATGTTGAGGGGCAAGACCAGGAGGGGGCGGGGCTCTGATCACGTGAGTAAAGACACGTGATGGATGTCATGACGTCAGTGGCCCCGCCTCCAGCAGCGCTGATGAATCATGAACTCTTCCCTGGGAAGTAGTGACAATAATATGATTAAATTCTACTTTCAGTTTGAGGAGTGAAAAGTGACTCGTGTCTGCAACTTAGTTAAGACAGTTATGAGGGTATGAGAGTTAGGCTAGCTAAGGTGAAGGGGCAATAAACCGGAGAGGAATCCATCAGCAGCAATCATGGGAGAGAAATTGTGAATTGGAAAATCGTATAAAAGCTAAACCTTGCAGTCACATTTGCCTGTATCTTGTACAAGTGAAGCCTGCCATAGCATCTACAAGTAAGATATAGGTCAGGAAAAGTTGGGAGAAAGGAACTCAGCGAGTTTTGAGAAGATTTGTAGCTCAGGTTGAGGTCCTGGATGTAGGTTTGCTCACTGAGCTGGAAGATTCATTTTCTGACATACTAGGTAACGTCATCAGTGAGCCTCCGGATGAAACACGAGTGGCATAGCCTGCTTTCTATTTATGTGTTT
>NW_025130163.1:0-1131 GCF_004010195.1 Chiloscyllium plagiosum | reverse complement strand
CTAACACACCATGACACCAGTCCCAAAGCGGGGGAAGGATAGTGTGTGTAACATCGTGACACCAGTCCCAGAGCAGGGAAGGAAGGTGTCCCCAATGCACTCTGACTCCGGGTCCCAGAAGGTGAAAAGAACAAAATCTCTAACGTACTGTGACACCCAGTCGCAGAGCGGGGAAAGGATAGTGTGTCTAATACACCATGATGCCAGTCCCAAAAGGGGGAAAGGATAGTTCATTTGATACGTTGTAACCCCCGATTCCAGTGGAGGGGATGGACTCTCTACCTATTGCGCTTTGACCTCCGGTCCCAGAGTGGGAAAAGACAGTGTATGTAATGCACCCTGACTCCCCGATTCAAGAGGAGGGAAAGGACGGTGCATCTCATGCAGCATGACCTCTGGTTCCAGGGGAGCGAAAGGATGGTGTAATTCACTGTGAATGTTGCTTATTTGCTGGCAAATGTGTAATATTGGACTCAGTGAATGAGACCCTGGATGGATTTTACAATCTGCCAATCTGATTAGCTCATGGGGCCACCTCACTTCTGGTCATGAATGTTCGTATCTCTCAACCAACAGCACAGTGCAAGAACAGGCCCTTTGGCCCTCTAAGCCTGTGCCTCCATACTCTGCCCTTCCATACTAAAGCAGTCTTCCCTTCCTGGTCAGGGTACCTCCACTCTTCCGATCCAGGTGCTTCATGAATGATGCTATTGTGTCTGCTTCCACCACCTCCTCTGGCAACAGCCTCCAGGCACTCACCATCCTTTATGTGAAAAATTGCCTCACGCAATTGGGTGAAACATCCCCCACCTCGCACCTTGAACCTGCATGCCCAAGTAATTCATCCCCTCCACCTCGGGTCAAAGACCTCAATGTCCACTCTATCCATGCCATTCCCAACTTGTAAACTTCTATTTGATTGTCCCTCAATCTCCTGTGATCCACTGAAAACAAACCTGGTCCTGCCAACCTTCCTCCATTGCAACAAACTGCCACACCAGACAGCGTCGAAGAGGCAGCGAAGCTGGGTCCCATGGGTGTGGCCATGGTGTCCACACCAAAGGAGTAGCCATGGGCACCCGCATGGGCCCCAACTATGCCTGCCTCTTCTTCCAATATGTGGAACAGTCC
>NW_025130162.1:0-1131 GCF_004010195.1 Chiloscyllium plagiosum | reverse complement strand
ATACCAGCCCACAGCCACCACACTCCATACTCAGCCACTGTCACCATATTCCATACCAGGCCATTGTAGCCACTGTCACCATATTCCATACCAGGCCATTGTCACCACACTTCATACCTGGCCACTGTCACCACACTCCATACCAGGCCACAGACACCACACTCTATGCACTCCATACCAGGCCACAGACACCACACTCTATGCCGGAACACAGCCAGCACACTCCATACCAGACCACAGCCACCACACTCAATACCAGCCCACAGCCACCACTCTCCATACCGGGCCACTGTCACCACACTCCATACCAGGCCACAGTCACCACACTCCATACCAGGCCACAGTCACGGCACTCCATACCGGGCCACAGCCACCACACTACATACCGGGCCACTGTCACCACACGCCATACCAGGCCACAGCCATCACACTCCATACCGGGCCACAGGCACCACAGTCCATAGCAAGCAACAGTCACCACACTCCATACCAGGCCTCTGTCAGCACCCTCAGTAGCAGGCCACTGTCATCACACTCCAAACTGTGCCACTGTCACCACACTCCATACCGGGCCACTGTCACCACACTCCATACCGGGCCTCTGTCAGCACCCTCAATAGCAGGCCACTGACACCACACTCCACACCAGGCCACGTACACCACACTCCATACCGGGCCTCTGTCACCACCCTCGATACCAGGCCACTGTCACCACACTCCATACCAGGCCAGAGCCACCACACTCCATGCCGGACCACAGTCACCACACTCCATACCAGGCCACAGTCACCTCACTCCATACCGGGCAACTGTCACCACACACCATACTGGGCCACAGTGACCCCACTCCATACCAGGCCACTGTCATCACATTCCATACCGGGCAACTGTCAGCACACTCCATACCAGGCCATTGTCACCACACTCCATACTGGGCCACTGTCACCACACACCATACCAGGCCACAGACACCACACTCTATACCGGAACACAGCCACCACACTCCATACCAGACCACAGCCACCACACTCCATACCAGCCCACAGCCACCATTCTCCATAATGGGCCACTGTCACCACGCGCCATACCCGGCCACTATCACCACACTCCATACCCGGCCACTGTCACCAC
>NW_025130161.1:0-1131 GCF_004010195.1 Chiloscyllium plagiosum | reverse complement strand
ACTTCATTCTTTGAAAGGTGGGCATCACTGGCGAGTCCAGAATTTGTTGCCCATCCCCAACGGCCCTTGAACAGAGGAGGCTCGCCAGCCCAGTTCAGAGGGTGCTCAACCAAGTCCACCACATCACTGTGGGTCAGAGGTCACGCGCAGGCCAGACTGGGCCTTCCCTCAGAGGGAGGCTAGCAAAGCAGATAGGTTTTTTTACAACAACGTATTGTCGCACTCACCCTCTGTCCCCAACCATGGCTCATTCTCAATTCCAAAAACAAAAGCCACATTTTTATTTCACCAGCTGCCACTGTGGGAGATTCGTACCCACCCACCGCCTCAAGAATATTTTGGGATATATAGTCCAGTGACACTGTTACCTGGCCCCATCATCGCTGCATCTGAGGCACACTGGGAATATTGCCAAGTCAGGGAGGTAGCTGAATCCTTTTCCATTCCCTCTGGCTTTCCGATGTACAGAACGACCTGTTGAGGATAACTACGAGCAGAGAGGTCATTGCTCAGCTGGTACCTCAACAGGTCTTTTCGAAAGAAAGAGGAGTATTTAAAATGAACCTTTCACGACCTCAGGCCTTGACAAGCAAAAGGTACTATTGGAATGTGAGTACGCGCAAAGCACATCGAAACCCCAGTGGGCACAGCAAGATCCCATAAGCTGCAAAGTGGTGACAACCTGCAAGCTCTCTCGTGGTGTGGGTGGAGAGGAAAGCATTCGCTGGGGGAGAATCTCCCTTCCTCCCCGGGGTCGGGGGGGTAAGGTGTGAATACCTGCCTTCCCCAATCCGGTTGGCAGACCGAGGTCAGGACAACCCCCCCCCTCCCCCAATCTCCAGGCATCACATCCTTAATGCTGCCGCGGTGGTGTTGCTGTGATTGACTGGATGACGGACTGTTGGCTCCATGCCAGCCAATGAGTTTTGGTGACACCAGCTGACATTTTCCAACCAAACCCCCCCGTCCCGGTTGGCCAGAACTCACCACCCAACGGCACCACCTCTGTAATGTTGTCAATCTGAAACGTGCATTCTGTCAGCCATTATCCCTCTTCCGACCACTTGATTAGGAATAGTACGGGGGGTGGTGGTGGGGGGTGGAGATGGGGTTATACAGCGAGGGGGGGGG
>NW_025130160.1:0-1131 GCF_004010195.1 Chiloscyllium plagiosum | reverse complement strand
TTGCCTTGAACACTGTTTCGACAGGGATGTCACATTCGCGATTTTCCTGTCGTCTGAGACCGTCCCTGTTTCCAATTATTCCGGAAGGATCACTGGTAACCCCTCCACTATTTCTTCGGCTAACTCCCTTCGAACTTTCATGTGTAGTCCATTTGGTCCAGGAGACTTACTCATCTTCAGCCCATTCAATTTTTCTCGCAACTTCTTGGTGATTGCCACCATAACTTCGCTATTCGTGCTATTGAATTTCCTGGGTCATCTTCTCCCTATCTACTGCGAATATGTTTCATAGGAAGATACCTTTGCTAGAGAGTTTCATATTTTCTTGGAAAACAAAGTATTACCTCCCCGGACATGTCTATCGCAATGGCAGTTCTGTCTTCAATTTTCACCATGTCTGCATTTTTATATCCCAAGAATCAGATCGTCTCACTGGTTTGAGTTTGCTAAAACAATAAATCCAAACTCGATTGGATCTTAGTGCCAGAGAGAGTGAAGGTAAGTGCATGCTGCATGCAAAAGTGAGAGTAGTGGAGCGTGTGCCTTGTTCGGGGGTAGGTGGTATGACAGACGTACAGTGAGTGTGATGGATCAGAAAAAATATGGTGACACATTTTCCAAGCAACATTTCGTTGGGAAAATGAAATGCAATGTTTCCAAGCCTGCTAATGGCAGTAAGTGAGATGAGTGGGTGAGGAGGATGTTTTAAAAAAAAAGCTCCAAGGTGATTGAGACAAGTGATATTTGGGCAAATATGTGGCAGATGAAGAGCAATATGGTTAGATGTGACGTAATGTACTTTAATGGGAACAAGAAAACAACAGTCTTCCATTTGAAGACGGATTCCTTAAGAAATGTTGATCTATAAAGTGAACACTGCTTTTTTTTATTATTCATTTTCTTTTCGACAGACTTCCAAGGTCCATGCATGTCAGTGAGTTCTGGAGCTAGATGTCAATATTGGGAATGGCATTGGCACACTGAAAAGTGTACATAAATTCACCAACTGGGTAGCTGTAACATTTTAAATGATCTGGATCTCCTTGTACACCAGTCACTGAAAGCAATACTGCAGGAACAGAAAGCCGGTAGGAAGACAAATGGTGTGTTGACCTTCATTTCAGGGGATTT
>NW_025130159.1:0-1131 GCF_004010195.1 Chiloscyllium plagiosum | reverse complement strand
AGAATTCAACCTCCCTCGTCAACCCTCACACGAACATTTCTTTCCTGCCTGCTAGGTACATACATATCAAGGACTCGTCGTATCTGTTCCTTGAAAAAGTTCCACATTTCCACGACATCCTTCCCTGACAGCCAATGCTCCCAACTTATGCTTCTCAGATCCTGTCTTACAGCATCGTAATTACCCTTCCCCCAATTGAAAAACCTACCCTGTTGCACGCACCTATCTCTCTCCATAACCAAGGTGAAAGTCACAGAATTGTGGTCACCATCACCAAAATGTTCAACCACTAACAAGCCCATCACTTGTCCGATTCATCACCGAGTACCAAATCCAAAATGGCCTCCCCTTTGGTCGGACAATCTACATACTGAGTTAGAAAAGCTTCCTGGAGCCACTGCACAAACACCGCTCCATCCAATCTACTTGATCTAAACAGCTTCCAATCAATATTTGGGAAATCGCCCATGACGACTACCCTGTGGCTTCTACACCTTTCCAAAATCTGTTTCTCAATCCGTTTCTCCACATCTCTGCTGCTATTGGGGGGCCGATAGTAAACACCCAACAAGGCGACTGCACCTTTCCTATTTCTGACTTCAGCCAATAGTTCCTCCAAAGGCAGATCCCCCTCGAACTGCCTTTCTGCAGCCGTTATACCATTTCTAATTAGCAACGCCACCCCCCACCTTTTTTACCACCCTCCCTAATCTTACTGAAACATCTGTAACCAGGAACCTCCAACAACCATTCCTGTCCCTCTTCTATCCGCGTTTCCGTGATGGCCACAACATCGTAGTCTCAGGTACCGATCCACGCCTGAAGTTCACCCACCTTATTTCTGATACTCCTTGCGTTGAAGTATACGCACTTGAACACATCTCTGTGTCCGCAAGTATTCCCTGTCAGTGCAACCTTCTTCACAGCCTCCCTACATTCTTGGACATCCTGACAAACAGCTAGCCTACTTGCTGGACTACAAGTCCGGATCCCATCCCCCTGCCAAATTAGTGTAAACCCCCCCGAAGATTGCTAGCAAACCTACCCCCCCCAGGATTTTGGTGCCCTTCTGGTTCAGGTGCAACCCGTCCTGCTTGGACACGGATTCTGGATCAATGGTGCTGGAAGAGC
>NW_025130158.1:0-1131 GCF_004010195.1 Chiloscyllium plagiosum | reverse complement strand
TCACCCTCACACTGCTCCAGGACTCACTTCCCCACACACTGCTCCAGGACTCACTTCCCCCTCTCACTGCTCTGGGATTCACTTCACCCTCACACTGCTCCGGGACTCGCTTCCCCTCAGACTGCTCTGGGATTCACTTCCCCCTCACGCTGCTCCGGGAATCACTTCTCCCCACTTCCCCCTCACGCTGCTCCGGGAATCACTTCTCCCTAAAACTGCTCCGGGACTCACTTCCCCCGAAAACTGGTCCGGGATTCACTTGCCCCTCACGCTGCTCCGGGAATCACTTCTCCCTAAAACTGCTCCGGGACTCACTTCCCTGAAAAACTGCTCCGGGTCTCACTTCCCACTCACGCTGCTCTGGGACGAAATTCCCCCTCACACTGCTCCTGGAGTAACGTCTCCCTCACACTGCTCCAGGACTAACTTCCCCCTCGCACTGCTCCAGGACTCACTTCCCCCTCACACTGATCCGGGACTCACTTCCCCCTCACACTTTTCCAGAACTCACTTCCCCTCACACTGCTCCGGGACTCCAATTCCCCCTCACACTGCTCCGGGACTCACTTCCCCCTCACACTGCTCCGGGACTCACATGCCCCTCACACTGCTCCGGGACTGACTTCCCCCTCACGCTGCTCCAGGACTCACTTCCCCCTCTCACTGCACCGGGTCACACTTCCCCTCACACTCCTCCGGGATTCACTTCCCCCTCACACTGCTCCGGGATTCACTTCCCCCTCACACAGCTCCGGGACTCACTTCCCCTCACATTGCTCCGGGATTCACTTCTCCCTCACACTGCTCCGCGATTCACTTCCCCCTCACACTGCTCCTGGTCTCACTTCCCCCTCACATTGCTCCGGGATACACTTCACCCTCAGACTGCTCCGGGACTCGCTTCCCCTCAGACTGCTCCGGGACACTCTTCCCCCTCACACTGCTCCGGGACACTCTTCCCCCTCACACTGCTCCCTGATTCACTTACCCCTCACACTGCTCCGGGACTCACTTCCCCTCGCACTGCTTCAGGACTCACTTCCCCTCACACTGCTCCAGGACTCACTTCCCCCTCACACTGCTCCGGGACACTCTTCCACTTCACACTGCTCCGGGAATCACTTCCCCCTC
>NW_025130157.1:0-1131 GCF_004010195.1 Chiloscyllium plagiosum | reverse complement strand
TAGCGGTAGCATACAGACAGGAAGTGTTACAGGTAGCACATGAATTACCAGTAGGAGGTCACCTCGGGTGCGGAAGACTCAGGCTAAGGTACGAATGTGTTTCTATTGGCTTGGATTGCATAAGGATGTGGTTGACTTTTGCCGTACATGTCATATGTGTCAAATACTAGGCAGTAATAAACCAGTATCTTTGGAAAGAGAACAGGAGGAAAAAGTATTAGTTCATGCCTCTCAGATTGAGGAATCAAATCCAGAAGATTTGGATTTTGATGTGGTTCAGAGTAGATTGACTAATGAGGAGGACTTGAAGGAATGAGATAGGATAGTAACCTATCTGTCTCAAGACAAGAGAACTGATTTGAAAGCTTTGTTGCAGGAGTATGAGGACATATGTTAGAATTGACTGGAGTGGACTAATACTGTCGTGCATGGGGTTGATGTAGGGAAGGCTGTTCTGATAAAACACCCCCTACAGGCTTAATCCTCTCAAAGCAGCACAGGCACAGAAGGAAGTTAAAGCAATGTTCCTAGAAGACATCATCGATCTGAGTTAGAGCGAGTGGAGTTCACCAATTATGTTGGTTCCAAAGCCTGAAGGTCATCGTCCTAACTAAATGAGACTCATACCCAATTCTTCAGCCGGAGGATTGTGGAGAAAAAGTTGGACAAGCCACTTACATCACACGGTTGGACTTACTGTGTGGTTACTATAAGTACCTTTATCAGAAAGAGTGAACAAAGTTTCTGTGTTTGTAACCCCAAATGGGCTATATCAATTCAAAGTGATTCTCTTTGGAATGAAGAACACACCAGCCGCATTCCAAAGACTCATGAAAAGAGTTGTGGGAGGTTTGACCAATTGTGCCAACCATATCGATGACTTAGTGATCTTTAGCCATTCATGGAAAGATCATATGGCACATTTGACAGAGCTCTTTGAAAAACTACAGGAGGCAAAACTGGTTATAAATTTATTCAGGCAAAAATTATATTCTTGGTACATAATGTCAGACATGGAATGATGACCCGAGGAATGTGAAGACGAAGACCATCAAGGAATTTTCAAGACTATCTTTGAAGAGAGAGAGGTACTTCAGTGTTTGGGACTGAGTGGGTTCTACTGGAAGTTAG
>NW_025130156.1:0-1131 GCF_004010195.1 Chiloscyllium plagiosum | reverse complement strand
GCACCAACCCACATAGGTCTAAGTTAAATGTCTGTGTTGGCTTGTTGGCAAGCACGGAGATGGAGAACCACTGACGGTCCTCTGCTTGTTTTTTTCCGGAGGCCAAATTGGGTAACACGCATACTATGACCCAGCCCAACGATAATGGCATAGCAAGTTAACAATACGATTGACCACATTTTGTCGCGACACCTGTAGCCAGAGGACACAGTTCCTTTAGACTCGCCAAAGTCCGATTAGTTTGTTCTCAGGGTCTCTGTTCCTTAGATGCCTTTGTCAGAGAGGTTCGTTCGTCCTCCGTCGGTTGTGGCACTGGTCTCTTGACTCGAGTGTAATGTGTCCAGCCCTTTTCGGCCGTACGGACAGCCGTTTCGGTCGTCAAAAGTACCAGGAAGGGACCGTCCCAAGTTGGTTCGAGGGTACGTTGCTTCCAGCTTTTAATCAGGACCCACTGACCCGGCTTGACGGTGTGCACTGCAAAATCGAGGGGCGGCGTCTGTGCCAAAAGTCCCTGTTGGCGTAAACGAGATAGAGCAGATCCCAGAGCCACCACATATTTTTGCACAAACATATCCCGAGACTCGAATACAGGAGGTTCCCCCTTCGGCCCATGGAACGGGAGGCCAAACAGCATTTTGAAAGGGGAGATGCCCAAATCCCGCCTTGGCTGGGTGCGAATTTGCAATAGGGCAAGGGGTAGGCATTTGGTCCAAGGCAGGCCGATTTCACTGGTGAGTTTGGTTAGCTGCTTTTTGATGGTCTGGTTCATTCTTTCGACCTTGCCCGAGGAGGGGGGTGCCAGGGGGTGTGCAAATCCCAGTCAATCCCCATTGCTTGCACTACATTCTGGAGGACGGTCGAGGTGAAGTGGCTCCCCTGGTCAGAGTCAATAGCGCGGGGTAGCCCAAATCGTGGGATGATTTGTTCGAGTAGAATTTTGCTAACCTGAGTTGCTGTTGCCGTGGCAGTGGGGAAAGCTTCCACCCATCCTGTCAGGTGATCTACTACTACTAAGAGATACTTCAGGCGACCAATGGCGGGGAGCTCAGTGTAATCTACCTGGACATACTCAAACGGCCTGTAGGCCGGACTCCTATCCCCTTGTCTTGCATGCTGCCGCAGCCCCCTTTT
>NW_025130155.1:0-1131 GCF_004010195.1 Chiloscyllium plagiosum | reverse complement strand
GTGATGGATAACTTGGGAATAAAGCAATTCAAACCTATGCATGCAATTCGGAATCACAGGGAGCATGAGAGAGACGGCATCAAAAACTGAAGACCATGTTGAAGGTTTAAGGTCAGGATTATCCAGATGATTGCGAAAAGGAAATTTCTTTTGAACTATTTGTGATCAGAGACACACAGAATGAATGAAACAAATTCAGTCTATTTGAATTAATTTGCAGGCATGAAGTAAAAGGACAATTAATATTGATTAAGGAGATATTAATAAGTCAGAATTCAGAGGCAACCCATTTGGACGATGTGTCAAATTTTAGGGAATGATTAAATAGAGCTGAGGAGTTGGGTAGACAGCATTTAAAGTATCACAGCATACAATGAAACAGGAAGTGGATCAGAAATCACAAATTCGCAATTTTGCAATTGGGAATAAGGTCTTGGTGTTAATTACGGTAACTGGTGAGCCTTTAAAACCAAATTTCAGTGCATCATATCAAATTGGGAACAAATTGAATGAGGTGAACTACTTGATATGGACTCCAGACAGAAAGAAATCTCACAGAGTGTGTCATATGAATATGCTCAAAAGATATTTTGATCGGGAAGGAAAGCAAGAGGAGAAGCTGTTAATGATTACAGCACAGAAGTAAGAACCAAGTTCAGAGGATTCTGAATTGGACATTCCTCAAATCAAATTGATCGAGAAAGTTGTAAAAAAAATTAGGATAAATTATTGAATTACCTTCCACCAGAAAAGCAAAGTGACCTGAAAGAGTTATTACAATCTCATGGAGAGATACGCGGAAATAAACTGTGAATTACAAACATAATTGTACATGATAAAGATACAGGAGATGCTGTTCTGATTAAGCAACATCTTTACAGGTATGACCCTCCAAAATTGGCACAGGTTCAGAAGGAGATAGAGTGAATGGTCCAAGGTGGCATAATCGAAGTGAGTTACAGTGACTGGAGCTCACATATAGTCATGGTGCCAAAGTCAGATGGGCCCCAACGGTCATGTGTGGACTATCACAAAATCAACGCCGTTACAAAGTCTGATGCATATCTAATTCCATGTTTAGAGAACTGCGTCGAAAAAGTGGGAGAAGCTACTTACATTTCTAAGTTGGAC
>NW_025130154.1:0-1131 GCF_004010195.1 Chiloscyllium plagiosum | reverse complement strand
ATGGCAAATGGAAATTAAGAAAATACACAATAAGTACTCAATTCCTAAGGGGTCGTGGCGTACACGTCTATAGATCCACGAAGGGATTAATGAAGGCAGACAGGTTGACAAAGCTGGCGTCTGAGATGCTTGTCTTTATTGTCAGGTGTCGGGAGTGTTGTTCTGGAAAGGCAGAGTAGATCAGGCAGCGTCCGAGGGGCAGGAAAATCGACGTTTCGAGCATGAACTGTTCGTCAGGAATGACTGATAAGGTGAGAAATTGGTGAGACATCGTCAGGAATATTTTGTGCGTTTCTGTTTGCCACACGGTCAGAAAAACATGATTGTATTGGAGAGGGTGAAAAGTGACCCATCAGGATGTTGCGTTGAATGCAAAAAGGTTCAGTTATGAGGGGTGACTGATAGGCTGAGATTGTTTTCGTTGGGGCAGAGAGGCTGAGTGAGGAATCTGACCAATGTTTCCAAAATTATGGGAGATCCAGACAGAATAGATTATGAGACTTTCTTCCCCATTGCATACTGTCATACACAAGAGGGCACAAGATTGAGATGAAGAGTGGCTCGGTGGCTTCGTGGTTACCATTCCTATCTCACAGCGCCAGCAACTCGAGTTTGATTCCCACTTCGGGCGACTGTCTGTGTGGAGCTTGCATGTTCTCCTTGTGTCTGTGTGGGTTTCCTCTGGTTTCCTCCTAAAATCCGAAGATGGGCAGGTCAGGTGAATTGGCCATGCTGAATTGGCAATAAAAAGGGGAATGGGGTGAGTGGGTACTCGTTGGATGACTGGTTGGGCCAAATGGACTGTTTCCTCATCGTAGGTAATCTAATTTCAGCAGGTGAGTTGGAGGAAATTTGATACTTTTTTGTAACCCACAGGAACGTTTGCCTGAGAGCATAGTGGAGGTAGACAATCTCACAACATTGGAGAAGCACCTGATGAGTAATTAAAATTCCAGAATATTGTAGCTTATCGACCAAGTGCAGGGAAATGAGATTAGTGTAGTTTGCTGCTGGTTGTCTGCAGACATATTATGCGTTGAAGGGTATGTTACTATGCAGTATGACAATATGATACAAAGGAACAGACTGGATAAGGTGACAGAGTTCATAAAGGTTGCAGCGACAGGAGGA
>NW_025130153.1:0-1131 GCF_004010195.1 Chiloscyllium plagiosum | reverse complement strand
GGCAAATACTGGGAAAACTCAAGGTGTTATGCTGTCATACCCTTGTCTTGGAAATAATAGTTCTTCAGATTTCGCTGAGTTCGGCTGTCGCAAGGTCGAGTTGAATGTTTACAAAATTCAAACAGAGAAACTCTGGCTGCAAACTTCATGAAAGTATTGTTTAAAAAGCTCAGCATAGCACTACATTTTAGAAAAGCTCTCTCTTTCAAATTTCACAGCAAACATACAATTACCATTGTACAGAACTTTCTTGAAAATAATACCCACGAACTTTCGAATACCAGAATATGAAAACATCTGAAACAGGAATAAACAGTTCGCCCGGCCTTAATTCTGACTTGCCCCTCAAGAAGATCATAGTTGATCTATTCTCGAACTCAAATATTCTATCGTGACCAATTCTTAATTACCCTCAACTCCCTGAACAATCAACATCCATCCACCTACATTTTCAATGCTTTCAGTAATTTACCTTCCTGAACACAGAGAAAAAAGGAACTCCTGACATTCAATACTTTCTGTTTGAAGAAGTACACATTACCTCCATACTATGACCAACCGATGTGAACAAAAGAGGTGAGTACGAGGTCTCTGGTACGAATGGCTGGCCATGATATCAAGACAATAGTTAACTGAGAATTACATCACTGAGCTGAACAAAACTGAACTTAACGCGAATGTGTGTATACTGCCCACTGGTTTGAGTCAATCACAGCACGAAGGAAGAAATTTGTCGTTCGTGGATGTCTATCATCTCTGTCCTGGGTTATCTCGGTGGAGATCCTCAGGTTATCTTACCACAAACATCTTTAGGCACTTCATCAATGCCTCCACCTAGCCCCCTCCTCACCATACGATCAGAAATGTGGATGTTCACTAAAGATCACACAATGTTCAGAACAATTAGTCCCACCACGTCTCCTGAAACCGTCTCTGTCCATGTGCAGCAAAACGTGGACAACATTCAAACTTGATCTCTTAAACAGTCGGTAACAATAATTAACAAGGTTAAAACAATGACTGCACATGTTGGAAACCAGATTCTGGATCAGTGGTGCTGGAAGAGAACAACAATTCAGACAGCATCCGACGAGCAGTAAAATCGACGTTTCGGGCAAAAGCCCTTCATCA
>NW_025130152.1:0-1131 GCF_004010195.1 Chiloscyllium plagiosum | reverse complement strand
TGTGCTGTACAACTATGACTATTGATTTCATCGTGCTCCTCCCCTCACCGGGAATAATGTGATCTCCTACCCAAATTATTTGCTAACTAATATCAAAGATGTTTTCTCACCCTCATTGGAAGGATGAGAAAACCATAAACTCTCAGTGCTCTCAGCCGAAACCACGCAGAAGACATTCCCAGTTCCGGGTTTAAACACCGCGCGTGTGCAGTTCCTAGCTGCCAGTCGCCCCGCCTCCGCGCAGACTCAGATCAACAACAGCGCCTCGAACCTGCGCAGAATCCCTCAGGGCGGGAGTTAGCACTATCTCCGGATCCGAATGGTCAGGTCCCCTGTCAATCGCCGTGGTTCCGGCCAATACGGAGTCCGATCAGCACAGAGGGGTTGGGCCAAAGGTAGCTTTGAGGAAGGCTCAGAGTGGTGCTGGAAAGGCACAGCAGCTCAGACAGCGTCCGCGTGGCAGGAAAATAAACATTTCGGACAAAAGACCTTCATCAGGATGTCCACGCTCCTCGGCACCACTCTAATCTTCAGCATCTGCAGTAACCACCTCCGCTTCTGAGGAAGAATGTCTCGACCTAAACCGTGAACTGCGCCAGATCCGCGGAGCTTTTCCATTCAGTTCTGATTGTGTGTTTTTGGGGCCTGTGCTGTGGGGCATTCTGACCTCCCTGACTCCCATCAGTCCGTCTGTCCCTACCCGGGGAACATAAGCTGCTTGGTGTGACCTCCCCCACAGTCTATATCCGAACATTAACAGTGTTTTTGATTTTAATACCGTCACGGGAAGGATTTTGGTTTTAAGCAAACCTTCACAGTCCAGTGCAGCCGAAATCCCAGGGAAGACGAACCAACGGCCGTCGCGCGGGTCCCGGTTTGAAATGTTACGCATGCGCAAGGCCCATCCCTCCCTCGCGCAGTGTCGGTTAAACGGCGCAGCTCGAAACACCGAAGGGCGGTATTTAACTCAGCAGCCGGCTCCGATTGGGTAAGGGTTCTGTCAATCTCATGGTGCCGACCAATAGGGCTTGCGGTGCCGCCCCGTGGAGGTGAATCCCTGGAGAGACTCGGCAGTTTCTGTGCGATTAAAGCAAAGGGACGGTTCCCGCCCGTTCACCCTTCGTCACAACC
>NW_025130151.1:0-1131 GCF_004010195.1 Chiloscyllium plagiosum | reverse complement strand
ACATTATGAATCGGAAGTGACCAGTTGCTTGGAGGTCGACTTCGTGCTTTAATCATATGCGTTAAAGATGTGAGGACAAACAACATGATGTTTGGTCCATTTAATACTCGGTGAAATCTGCCAAAGTAACGAGCAACAAAACTGCACTTTAACCCTCTGCTTTTCTAAGAAGTATTCTCCTTAAGCTGAAATAAAGTCGGAGCAAATTTGAATACAACATTAATCGTTCCAATGGGATAAATCTAATTCACTTGCGATATTACAATGAACATTGTCAGGTTGCAGCAAAATTAAAATGAAACGAACAAACAGCGTTTCTTGCGGTTTAATCTAATTCAGGTTGAGCCATATGAAAAAGGGCGTTGAGCCACAACATCGCCTTTATTTCCCTCTCCATGGCTGCTTCTCCACGTGAGAGAAAGTCACTGAAGAAATTATGAGTCAAATGAAGGTGAGAATACGACGTAAAAGTCTTGTTCTCTGTTTGATTCTGACACAGTTCTGACTCAGAATGTATCACTGACAGGTATTCATTCTGACGAGCATGGCTATTTATTGGAATTTGCTGTCATTAAAATTCTGGTGAAAGCTGAAACACATTGGTGTGAATTCGATTCCCCTCTGGAAACTTCTCATCCATGGCTTTCACGGCATGTAACTTGATGAGGTCACATGCCACCGCTCTACAAAACGTGCTGAGGATACCGAGCGAATATGGTGGTGGGTTATTATACTGTTGTTCTCCACATTCACGGATCCGAGTCACACTCTAGTTGCTAACTTCACAAACCGCTCCAGCAGTTTTTATTTGCACCTCACACTCTGGTATACACTGGATCGTGAATCTTGTTCTTGCCCTTTACTGTAAGGGAGAATGACGAGCAATACACACCACATTAAAGTCGAAATGATGAGTGAGAGCAGTCATTCTATTCAATTATACATTAAATTGGTGTAATGAGAAATAACGCATTTTTTCTTTCAGCCCCACGTTCCATCTTGTCTTTCGATGAAGTTACATTGAAAGAAAGAGAAACAGATAACAATAGATCGGGAACACAGGTTTATCCAGTGGGGTTGTTCATGCGTATTTTAACTAATCACTTCACACAATGATCTGATCAGTATTTC
>NW_025130150.1:0-1131 GCF_004010195.1 Chiloscyllium plagiosum | reverse complement strand
TGTCCAAGAGAAAGGCTGCAGTAGTGAGCACAGTGGATCTTTCTTGATTATATGTTTTTGGAGATAAGTGTCTTGATTAAACTTAAAATATAAGCCATAGCTATTAATTTAACCTGGGACAGTGTTTGTAGAGACAGTGTTATTTTCTCGGTCTGTAGATTGTGAAGGAGCAAAAATGGCCTTTGCAGTGATATGTACTTCTTGTCAGATGTGGGAGTTTAAAGAGAGTTTAAGGGTTACTGCGGATTATATCTGCCATAAATGCTGTTGGATGCGAATCTTATCAGATCAAGTGGATCAGTTGAAGAGACAGATAGAAGCGATGAGGAATTTGCAACAGCAACAGTCTGCAATGGATAGCAGTTATACGAAGGGGGGAAAGTCTCAGATACAGTCACTTAGATGGGTTAACTCCAGGAAGGGTGAGAGAGGTCGGTACTTAGGGCAGGAGTATTTTGTGGATATACCCATTTCAAACAGGTATACTGTTTTGGAAAATGTAGGGGGTGATGGATTCTCAGGGGAACATAGAAACATAGAAAAATACAGCGCAGTACAGGCCCTTTGGCCCTCGATGTTGCGCCGATCCAAGCCCACCTAACCTACACTAGCCCACTATCCTCCATATGCCTATCCAATGCCCGTTTAAATGCCCATAAAGAGGGAGAGTCCACCACTGCTACTGGCAGGGCATTCCATGAACTCACGACTCGCTGAGTAAACCCTAACATCTGTCCTATACCTACACCCCTTAATTTAAGGCTATGCCCCCTCGTAATAGCTGACTCCATACGTGGAAAAACGTAGCACGAACAGCCAAGTTTCTGGTATTGAGACTGGCTCTAATGCAACGAGGGGTATGTCGGCTTCCAAGAGATCAATTGTGTTAGGGGATTCTATAGTCAGAGGTATAGACAGACGTTTCTGTGGCCAGTAGAAAAAAAGCAGAATGGTGTGTTGTTTCCCTGGTGCCAGGATCAAGGATATCTCAGAGAAGGTGCAGAATGTTCTCACGGGGGAGAGGGGCCAGCAGGAGATCATTGTCCACATTGGAACCAACGACATAGGAAGGGAAAAGGTTGAGACTCTGAAGGGAGCTTACAGAGAGTTAGGCAGAAATTTAAAAAGGAG
>NW_025130149.1:0-1131 GCF_004010195.1 Chiloscyllium plagiosum | reverse complement strand
AGATCAGAGCACACCGACAGAGAACAGGTAAAGACCTTCCAGGACTTCACAAGTGTGTTTCCTCACTTGTGTAAATTTCCCGTGTGTATCAGTATGAAATATTCATTTCAGATGCATTGAATGAAAGGAAGCGGAAAGTGAAACAACAGGTAATGCGTAGAGTGGAGATCTATTATAGAGAAGAACTGAAGGGGGCAGTACACACACTGAAACATGGAATTGTCAACGAGTAGAGGATGTTTTCAATTCATTAATTTCATGGTCAAGAGCCCAATACGCTCCCACTGGGCCGCTCTGTTAGCGCTGACCATATCAGTTTCACACAGTCTTCAGCATTTCGTCTGGCGTGTGGCATGTACCTCAGAAAATGATTTCAAAAGGTCTTCACTATTACTGTGTGACACTCTGTGGTGCAGATGTGTCCCGGCTGTGTCAATATAACCTGTGACTAACTTGCCACATTCTGTTGGTTTAACTGTGATTTCACTCAAAATCACAAAAAATGTCACAGTGCAAAGTGAGGCTATGCAGCCCCCAAACAATAAGGAAATGTCTATGGTGGTCGATTGATTGTCTTTATTTGATTGATTGATTGTCACATGAACCTCAGTACAGTGAAAACTTTTGTTTGCGATTGGAAAAGGCAGATCATACTAATCAAGGACATGCAGATCACAGCATAAGTAAAACAAAAAATTGGACAGATTAAGGCTTTCAGGTTACTCCGCACAGGACGTGCACTCGGCAAAATCCACATTAACAGGATTAGCATCATTTGAAGTTAGGGAATCCATTTCTCAGTCTTGTAACGACCTCCAAGAAGTTGCTTTTGTGTGTCTTTAAGTTTCGGTGCCTTGATCTGAACTCGAGCTCATCAAAATTATACATTCTGAGTCAAAAATAGAACCATATGCAAAACTGCAGTGCTCAAGTGTGACTTCTCACACGTACATCACCCACCCGAGGCGATATCACACCCAAGACCAACAAACCAGAACCGCAACAGAAGCATGATCCATAAATCAGGTGAGTTTCCTTGTTTAAAAAATAGGGTTTTTCTGATGTTTCGGAAGGAAGACCGCACTGAGTTTTTATAATAGCTCCTTGCCATTCTGACTTCCGGTTCCCCGG
>NW_025130148.1:0-1131 GCF_004010195.1 Chiloscyllium plagiosum | reverse complement strand
CTGACAAAGCTGTGCTGACTCTCCATGATCAAATTGGTTTAGTATGGCCCTACTCTGACAAAGCTGTGCTGACTCTCCATGATCAGATTGGTTTAGCATGGCCCTACTCTGACAAAGCTGTGCTGACTCTCCATGATCAGATTGGTACAGCATGGTCCTACTCTGACAAAGCTGTGCTGACTCTCCATGATCAGATTGGTTTGGCATGACCCTACTCTGACAAAGCTGTGCTGACTCTCCATGATCAGATTGGTTTAGCATGACCCTACTCTGACAAAGCTGTGCTGACTCTCCATGATCAGATTGGTACAGCATGACCCTACTCTGACAAAGCTGTGCTGACTCTCCATGATCAGATTGGTTTGGCATGGCCCTACTCTGACAAAGCTGTGCTGACTCTCCATGATCAGATTGGTACAGCATGGCCCTACTCTGACAAAGCTGTGCTGACTCTCCATGATCAGATTGGTTTGGCATGGCCCTACTCTGACAAAGCTGTGCTGACTCTCCATGATCAAACCGTGTCTCTTGAAATTGAGATTAATTCCCTACTTTGAAATTTTCTCGAACAGCTTCTCTGGCACTGATAAAACACACACTGTTCTGTAATTCCTGTTCTAGCTTTATTGCCTTTTTTGAAAATCTTGATTTGAATTGATTTGATTTGATTTATTTATTGTCATGTGCACCAAATTACATCGAAAAATCTTTGTTTATGAGCAAAACAGGCAGATCATAGTAAGCAAGGATGTACAGATTAGAAACACTGAGATAGAAGCATACAGGTAACATTGCACAGCACCTGCGACTCAACAGTGACCCTTCACCACTGTCTGTCCCCGCAGTGACCCTGCACAGCCATGTGACCCAGTAGTGATCCTGCACCGCCATGTGATCCAGCAGTGACCCTGCACCACTGTCTGACCCCGCAGTGACCCTGCACAGCCGTGTGACCCAGCAGTGACCCTGCACAGCCACCTGACCCAGCAGTGACCATGCACAGCCATCTGACCCTGCAATGACCCTGCACAGTCGTGTGACCCAGTAGTGACCCTATACAGCCGTGTGACCCAGCAGTGGCTGCACAGCCATGTGACACAGCAGTGACCCTGCACAGCCATGTGAGCCAGC
>NW_025130147.1:0-1131 GCF_004010195.1 Chiloscyllium plagiosum | reverse complement strand
GTACCAGATCAGTTCAGGTGGAGACCGTCCCAAAGGTACAGATCCCCCCTGTTCCAAAACTGATGCCAATGCCCCATGAAATGGAATCCCTCTTTCCCACACCGATCCCTTAGCCACATGTTTACTTCCCTAATTTTCTTATCCATATGCCAATTGGCATGTGGCTCGGGAAGTAATCCGGAGATTATGACCCTTGAGGACCTGTACTTCAATTTCCTTCCTAGTGCTCGATAATCCCCAAACAGGTCCTCCACCCGCGCTTTGCCTATGTTGTTAGTCCCAACGTGGACCACAACAACTGGATGCTCCTCCTCCCGCTCCAATATCTTTTCAAGCCAGTCGGAGATGTCCCGCACTCTGGCACCAGGCAGGCAACACACCATTCGAGACTTCCGATCCGGCTTGCATAGGATGCTATCTGTCCCCCTAATTATAGAATCCCCTATAACAACTACTTGTCTTTTAGCTCCCCCATCTTGAATGGCCTTCTGCACCATGGTGCCGTGGTAAGCTGGCTCATCCTGTCCAGAGCCCTTTTCCTCATCCGTACAGGGAGCAAGAATCTCATACCTGTTGGACAAGGTCAAGGGCTGAGGCTCCTGCACTCCTGAACTCAAGTTCCCCTGCCTGCCTCACTCACAGTCACACTCTGATGTCCCTGATCACTAACTGAATGTGAATTACTTAATCTCCCAGGTGTGACTGCCTCCTGAAACAAAGCGTCCAGGTAACTCTCCCCCTCCCGGATGTGCTGCAGTGTTTGAAGCTCAGATTCCAGATCATCAACTCTGAGCCGGAGTTCTTCCAGCAACCAACACTTGCTGCAGATGTGCTCACTGCCATTCACAATGGGATCAGCCAGCTCCCACATCATACAACGACAGCACATCACCTGCCCAGCCATCTCTGCTTAGTTAATTACTTTATTACTTTGTAGTTTGAGTTAAAATACTTTCTGATACCTCTCTGTTATAGTCTTTTACTAAAAACCAATTAATAGATAAACCATAAAAAGTAAATTTTTAACCATTCACCGATAAAGAAATAGTACTCAGTATGTAGATTGCCCGACCAGAGGGGAGGCCATATTGGATTTGGTACTTGGTAGCGAACCGGGACAAATGATGGGCT
>NW_025130146.1:0-1131 GCF_004010195.1 Chiloscyllium plagiosum | reverse complement strand
CTCCCCTCCCATACCTCCCCACTGACTCCAGGCCCTCCCCCAACGCCACCTCCTGTCGTTTATTCACCATCCCTCCTTAACTTCCACTCTCTGATGCTGAATGTTCTGTACGAATCAAATGTCTGAACTTCACCTCTCTGTGCCCCCACTTTAATGAATTTTAGGCATGATAATTAGTTGAGCTCTTCCGCTGTCTTCGCCTCAGTGCCCATTTCTTTCGGCAAGGTTCCTCTCCTTGTCCCATATACCCTTTACCCAGCTGCAACACTCTCCCTCCACCTGGATCCCTCCCTCTGGCCTTTACCTGAAATAAATCGGTTCATTGAGAAATCTCAACATGACATTGGTTGTCTTAATTTATCTGCACTCCCCTCACCAAATCCATACTATCAATGTCCAAACAGCCTACACTCCATGTGCTTAGGTCCAACCCTGACTGTGTTATTCAGCCTGTGCCGACAAGGGTGATGCTGCTATAGTCTGGTGGATTCTATTCGACATTGCAGAGGTTGAACGCCCACTCTCAGGTACCTCCTCTAATCTCCCCCTGGACCATGACCCTACCATGGCACATCAGGCCATTGTATCAACTACAACAACTGACCACATTTCAACTGGAGATTTCTTCCCCACTCGCCCCACCCCCCTAACTGCCCTCGAGCTGATGGTCCTCTGATAGCAGAGCTCGCTTCTATCTAGTCTCAAAAATTCACAAACAGAACTGCCCGGGCAGACCCATTGCTTCAGCCTGCTCCTGCCACACAGAGGAAGTGCATGGATACACACTTGGGCCCCAGTTATGCCTGTTTCTTCTTGGGGGACGTCGACCATTCCCTGTTTCAGTTCTACTCCAGCACCCATCCGCAAATCTTTGTCCGGTACATAGATCATATCATCGCTGCTGCATCTCTTTCTTGTCCGGAATTTATAAAGTTCACCGATTTCGCTTGGAATTTGAAATTCTCCATCACTTTCACCTGGTCGATCTGTGGCTCCTTACTTTCTTTCCTCAACATTTCTGCTTCCATTTCTGGGGATAGACAAGCCGCTGATATCCAATATTAACCCACCGACTCCCACAGCTTCGTGGAGTATCGATCCTCACACCTGGTTTCCTGCATAGACTCAATT
>NW_025130145.1:0-1131 GCF_004010195.1 Chiloscyllium plagiosum | reverse complement strand
TTCACTGCCTGGTCACACAGCTGTACAGGTTCACTGCCTGGTCATACAGCTGTGCAGGTTCACTGCCTGGTCCTACAGCTATACAGGTTCACTGCCTGGTCCTACAGGTGTACAGGTTCATTGCTTGGTCATCCAACTGTACAGGTTCATTGCTTGGTCAGCCAGTTGTACACGTTCATTGCCTGGTCAGTCAGCTGTACAGGTTCACTGCCTGGTCATATAGCTGTACAGGTTCACTGCCTGGTCATACAACTGTGCAGGTTCACTGCCTGGTCAGCCAGCTGTACAGGTTCATTGCTTGGTCAGCCAGTTGTACACGTTCATTGCCTGGTCAGTCAGCTGTACAGGTTCACTGCCTGGTCATATAGCTGTACAGGTTCACTGCCTGGTCATACAGCTGTGCAGGTTCACTGCCTGGTCAGCCAGTTGTACAGGTTCGCTGCCTGGTCAGCCAGCTGTGCAGGTTCACTGCCTGGTCATACAGCTGTACAGGTTCAATGCCTGGTCAGCCAGCTGTACAGGTTCACTGCCTGGTCATACAGCTGTACAGGTTCATTGCTTGGTCAGCCAGCTGTACAAGTTCACTGCCTGGTCCTACAGCTGTACAGGTTCACTGCCTGGTCCGACAGCTGTGCACGTTCATTGCCTGGTCAGTCAGCTGTACATGTTCACTGCCTGGTCATACAGGTGTACATGTTCACTGCCTGGTCATACAGCTGTACAGGTTCACTGTCTGATCAGCCAGCTGTACAAGTTCACTGTCTGGTCAGCCGCCTGTACAGGTTCACTGCCTGGTCATACAGCTGTACAGGTTCACTGCCTGGTCATACAGGTGTACAGGTTCATTGCTTGGTCAGCCAGCTGTACAGGTTCACTGCCTGGTCAATCAGCTGTACAGGTTCACTGCCTGGTCAGCCAGCTGTACAGGTTCACTGCCTGGTCATACAGCTATACAGGTTCACTGCCTGGTCCTACAGCTGTACGGGTTCATTGCTTGGTCAGCTAGCTGTGCAGGTTCACTGCCTGGTCATACAGCTATACAGGTTCACTGCCTGGTCCTACAGCTGTACGGGTTCATTGCTTGGTCAGCCAGCTGTGCAGGTTCACTGCCTGGTTAGCCAGCTGTACAGG
>NW_025130144.1:0-1131 GCF_004010195.1 Chiloscyllium plagiosum | reverse complement strand
CCCTAGTTTTGGACTCCCTCAACCTCAGAAAATGTCCTTGGGTATTCATGATTTCCATGCCCCTCATAATTTTATAAACCTCTACAAGGCCAGAGCACTTCAGGTTTGAGAATGAGAGATTTTCATACTGAACCATATAAGACCTTGAGGAGAGTGCATCAGGTGCTTGGCTGATTGACGTTTCCTCTGGTGTGGGAAACTAGAACTAAGGGTTCAAATTTAAGAGAACAATGTATTCATTTTGACACAGGTAGTCCAAAGTCATGGATTTATTGGACAAAATTATGAGGACACATACAAACGCATCTTCAAATTATAGCTTATAAATTGCTCCTACATGGATCAGGGAACAGGGACGGAGTCATACAACCCCCAGCATATTCAAGGAGGCTTCACTTGGTCCAATTAGGTGGTCAGATAACATTATTGTATATTTCATTTAAAAGTTGGAGAAGATGCAACCTGCTAGAGAAGTCACGGCTTATAATTTCCTTTGTTTCCTTTTTCCTTCTCACAGACACGTATGAGTGGTGAAAACTCATCAGGCATCTTTAGCACTCGTAAAGGATTCTTGTTGAGAATTCATTGGAATCTCCACACTGCCAGAAGCAAAGGGAATTCAGCCAAATTCAAATGTTCCAGTAAGGAATCCGATTGACAGCAGCTTGCGTGAACAGAATGACCTTAGATGCAGAATAAGTTTAATATTTCCTTATGTCTTGAATTTAACTTTTGCTACAAAAATCTCTTTCAAGCTGTTATTCTGCAGAGATTTTTTCTGTTTGTCTTTATGCATGCGTATGTGTGTGTCTGTGTGCACTTGTGTGTGTGACACTGTGAGTGTCTCAGTGTATGTGTCTGTGTATGTGTGTGTTTCGGTATACACAAACTGCGTCTCAGTATACATTGAAAGATAAATATTAATGTACATATTTGTCCACACTGCTTGTCATATATCTTTCCATTAGGTTGAGTAAGTTTACACTGGTAAATTACTTTTCCAAATTTAAGCTATTTACCTGACTTGTCCCTAACAAAGAACGTGACCTAGTCTGAGAACTACATCATTAATTATATCACTAACCTAACTCTATTTAAAATGTGTCATGACCAATGGAGGAGGGGGACTAT
>NW_025130143.1:0-1131 GCF_004010195.1 Chiloscyllium plagiosum | reverse complement strand
ACTTGCGGTCCTTGAAGAAGGACTTGTCTGTTTGGCTTGCCCTATAACAGTAGTGTCGTCCCAGTCGAATTCGTGTCGCTTGTCCTCTGCGTGTGTGGCTACTAAGGATAGCTGGTCGTGTCGTTTTGTGGCTAGTTGGTGTTCTAGAACTACAGCAGAAACCGGTCAGCGGATTCAGACACTCTGTACCGTCAACACAGGAATTCTTGGACGTCATCAGAAACATACACACAGACAAGGAAGAAACTATGGTCTCATTCGATGTAACGGAACTGTTCACCTCTATCGACAAAACCCTAGCCAGAGAAACAATAGCCAACCTGCTGGACAGACAGAACAGACAACAGGACAGTGAACCTATTAACAAAGACGGCATTCTCAAACCACTGGACCTGTGTCTCACAACACACGTCACATTCAACACCCAAATATATGAACAAATCAACAGAACACCCATGGGCTCACCGATCTCGGGACTCATAGCAGAAGCGGTAATGCAAAGGTTAGAACAAACAGTCTTCCCGCAAATTCAACCCAAACTCTGGATCAGATATGTCGATGACAAGTTTGTAATCATTAAAAACACAGAAATAGAGAACACACACGGGATCATCAACGCCACACTCACAGGAATCCGATTCACGAGAGAGGATGAAAAGGACAGCCAACTGCCATTCCTAGACGTGATGGTACAGAGAATTCACCACAAAGGGTACACAGGAAAGCCACACACACAGACCAAGTCCTGAACTATGAAAGTCACCACCCCAACACACACAAACGAAGCTGCATCAGGACACTATTCAAAAGGGCCACAACACACTGCAGTACACCAGAACTGCAAAAAGAAGAAGAGGAACACCTATACAAGGTATTCACCAAAAACGGATACCCGCGCAACTTCATCAACAGATGCCTAAGAGAAAGACCACGGAACGAGGACATACCACAACCAAAAGGACTAGCCACACTACCATACATCAGGAGCATCTCGGAACTGACAGCCAAACTACTGAGACCCCTAGGACTCATAACGGCACACAAATCAACAGGCACACTCAGACAACAACTCACCAGAACAAAGGACCTAATACCCAGCATGAGCAAAACGAATATAGTGTACAAAATACC
>NW_025130142.1:0-1131 GCF_004010195.1 Chiloscyllium plagiosum | reverse complement strand
ACCTGTGGGAGTGAGAGATACTGGGAATCTATAGGGTTTACTACCTGTGGGACTAAGAGATATGGGGACTCTATAGTGTTTACTACCTGTGGGAATGAGAGATATGGGGATTCTATAGGGTTTACTACCTGTGGGAATGAGAGATATGGGGATTCTATAGGGTTTACTACCTGTGGGAGTGAGAGATACTGGGAATCTATAGTGTTTGCTATCTGTGGGAGTGAAAGACTGGGATTCTATAGTGTTTACTACCTGTGGGAGTATAAGATATGGGGATTCAATAGGGTTTACTACCTGTGGGAGTGAGAGATACTGGGATTCTGTAGGGTTTACTACCTGTGGGAGTGAGGGATACTGGGATTCTGTAGGGTTTACTACCTGTGGGAGTGAGGGATACTGGAATTCTATAGTGTTTACTACCTGTGGGAATGAGATACTGGGAATCTATAGTGTTTACTACTTGAGGGAGTGAGGGATACTGGAATTCTATAGTGTTTACTACCTGTGGGAGTGAGATACTGGGAATCTATAGTGTTTACTACCTGTGGGAATAAGAGATACTGAGACTCTATAGGTTTTACTACCTGTGGGAGTGAGAGATACTGAGACTCTATAGGCTTTACTACCTGTGGGAGTGAGAAATACTGGGATTCTATATGGTTTACTCCTTGTGGGAATGAGAGATATGGGGATTCTATAGGGTTTACTACCTGTGGGAGTGAGAGATACTGGGAATTTGTAGTGTTTAGTACCTGTGGGAATAAGAGATACTGGGATTCAATAGGGTTTACTAACTGTGGGAGTGAGAGATATGGGGATTCTATAGGGTTTACTACATTTGGGAATGAGAGATACTGGGATTCTATAGGGTTTACTACCTGTGGGAGTGAGATATACTGGGAATCTGCAGTGTTTAGTACCTGTGGGAATGAGAGATACTGGGATTCTATAGGGTTTACTATGTGTGGGAGTGAGAGATTCAAACCAGTGGGTTTGTGAACAGAAGCGTAATCAGAAAGGAGGTATGAAGCGAGAGGGGGTTGCCTTTGCTGCCTCTCACCCTGCATTATCTGGTTGTTTGAAAAACCTTGGTTATAATGTAAGCGCTCTCCCTCTTACCAGGGGTTATCT
>NW_025130141.1:0-1131 GCF_004010195.1 Chiloscyllium plagiosum | reverse complement strand
GAATGCTGACTCAATCAGTGACATCCTTATCGAGTGAATGAATACATAAAAATGCGTGTCCCTCCCTCCCACTGCAATCCCCTCCAGTGCAGCAATCCGTACTGTCTCAGTAACACCGTTCAGTCCCTTGCCCCTCTCTGTAACACTCTCACCACCTCCAGCACCTTCACCTCTCCCTGTTCCTATCATCTGATTAAACCCTGACAATGTTTCCCCTTCCTTCTGCCCTCCTCCTGCTAGTAGACCCATAGCGATCCCTTTAACAAATACTTCCATATTTCTAAAGCATTGGCTTCTTCAGAATTGTTAGGTTTTTTTGTCTTCTGCACATCGCTTAATGAAGTCTGGTAAATCCTGGGAATTACTGAGCCAGGACCGTCCAAAGTGGGGGAGGAGCATTGGGACGGCGTCGAGCAGCTGGACACTTGATGTGGGGAAAAAGGGGAATCCAGGAGAAAACAGCACAAGGAGCGCGCTGTCACACCAACGTCCCACCCATCCCCATCCCACGGCCACCTTCTGCCCCAAGTGTGGAAGGCCACATCGGTCTGTACAGCAACACACAGACTCCCCTGAGAGTGGGAGAGAGTCAGCCTGGTTTGTGACCCACCGCCAATGAGATGGTGAGCAAGGGAAGTTGAATCCCCTTTCAGTTGTCCTACTGTCTTTGTTACAAATTCCAATAGTTCCCTGTCCAATGCCATGCCTCACAATGTAATGCTGTAATGGGGCCTTAACACTGCCCTTCACCTTCTGTGATCTGACTCTTATTACCCAGAATTTGGTTTCCTAATGTTTGATAGTGTGAGGCCACATATAATCCCATTGTTATCCCTAACGAGAGTTCCCCATTCTCCTTCCCACTCTGCCTGACTTTCCACAATGTTGTGTAGCCGTGAATATTAATGCCCCACCTTTTGTTCACCCCTGTGACCACGTCTCCCTGATGGTGATTAGATAGAAATCACAGTCAAACCAGCATATCCCTTATTACAAATGCTTTCTGCATTCAAATTCTGAAATAGTAATTTACTTTTGAAATCACAAATTCCTCTCACAAACCTATCTGCTGATGTATAGTTTTAGTTAAACTTAGTTTCTTCCTGTTTCTTCCTGTTTTTCCTCAGCCTC
>NW_025130140.1:0-1131 GCF_004010195.1 Chiloscyllium plagiosum | reverse complement strand
TACCTACTCAGGATCCCCACTTTCTGTCACTTGCTGCTCAACCAATTTCTCAGCCATGTCAGTAATTTGCCCTCAACTCCATGGGCTTATACCTTGGTAACAGTCTCTTCTCTAGTAGTTTATCAAAATGCCTCTGGAAGTCCATCTACAAACCATCCACCGACATTCCTCTGTTCACTACCTCAGTCACCTCTTCCAAAACTTCACTGAGGTTTGTCATGACTGTCATCTGTATGAATCTATGCTTGCTGATAATTAGACTCCCTACAGTGTGGAAATAGGCCCTTCGGCCCAACATGTCCACACTAACCCTCTGAAGAGTAACCCACCCAGACCCAGACCCATTTCCCTCTGATTAATTCACCTAACACTATGGGCAACTTACCATGGCCAATTCACCAGACCTGCACATCTTTGGACTGTGGGAGGAAACCTGAGCACCCAGAGGAAACCCATACAGACACGGGGAGAATGTGCAAACTCCACACAGTCGCCTGACCTGTACATCTTTGGAGTGGAAGAGGAAACCTGAGCACCAGAGGAAACTCACGCAGACACAGGGAGAATGTACAAACTCCACACAGACAGTCGCCCAAGGCTAAAATCGAACCAAGGTCCCTGGCGCTGTGAGGCAGCAGTGCTAACCACTGAAGCACCAAGCTCCCCCAGTTAGCTGAAAATTAACAGCCACCAAGCTCCCCCAGTTAGCTGAAAATTAACAGCCAAAGAGTTTCCAGGCTCAGCACTGGTCGAGGGAAGATGATACTTACTTCTTCAAGCACAGGCACCAGTCCCCTGAAGAGCTGCAGTAACAATGGCAGAACTGGCCTCCTGAACTCAACCAAGACTGTGGGTGTGAAGGAGTGAGGGAAAGGGTGAGGTTTGGCTTACTGAGGCAGTGAAAGTGACAGAACATAGAACATAGAACATTATAGCGCAGTACAGGCCCTTCGGCCCTCAATATTGCGCCGCCCTGTCATACTAATCTGAAGCCCATCCCACCTACACTATTCCATGTAATTCCATTTGACTGTCCAATGACAACTTAAATGCACTTAAACTTGGCGAATCTACTACTGATGCAGGCAAAGCATTCCCTACCCTTACTACTCTCAGAGTAAAGAAACTACC
>NW_025130139.1:0-1131 GCF_004010195.1 Chiloscyllium plagiosum | reverse complement strand
AGTCTGCACAGGGGTGAATTTGTTGAAGGACTAAAGTCAGCACAGGGAGACATTGCTGAAGGAGTACAGTCAGCACGGGAAAATCTTTGCTAAAGGAGTACATTCAACACGGGGAGACATTGCTGAAGGAGTACAGTCTGCACAGGGGTGAATTTGTTGAAGGACTACAGTCAGCACAGGGAGACATTGCTGAAGGAGTACAGTCAGCACGGGAAAATCTTTGCTAAAGGAGTACAGTCAACACGGGGAGACATTGCTGAAGGAGTACAGTCTGCACAGGGGTGAATTTGCTGAAGGACTACAGTCAGCACAGGGAGACTTTGCTGAAGGAGTACAGTCAGCAAGGGGAGACTTTGCTGAAGGAGTACAGTCTGCACAGGGGTGAATTTGCTGAAGGAATACTGTCAACATGGGGGAGACATTGCTGAAGGAGTACAGTCAGCACGGGGAAACTTTGCTAAAGGAGTACAGTCAGCACGGGGAGACCTTGCTGAAGGAGTACAGTCTGCACAGGTGTGAATTTGCTGAAGGAGTACAGTCAGCACAGGGAGACTTTGCTGAAGGAGTACAGTCAGCACGGGGAAACTTTGCTAAAGGAGTACAGTCAGCACGGGGAGACATTGCTGAAGGAGTACAGTCTGCACAGGGTTGAATTTGCTGAAGGAGTACAGTCAGCACAGGGAGACTTTGCTGAAGGAGTACAGTCTGCACAGGGGTGAATTTGCTGAAGGAATACTGTCAACATGGGGGAGACATTGCTGAAGGAGTACAGTCAGCACGGGGAAACTTTGCTAAAGGAGTACAGTCAGCACGGGGAGACATTGCTGAAGGAGTACAGTCTGCACAGGGTTGAATTTGCTGAAGGAGTACAGTCAGCACAGGGAGACTTTGCTGAAGGAGTACAGTCAGCACGGGGAGACATTGCTGAAGGAGTACAGTCTGCACAGGGGTGAATTTGCTGAAGGGGTACTGTCAGCATGGGGAGACATTGCTGACGGTGTACTGTCAGCTAGGGGGAGACATTGCTGAAGGAGTACAGTCAGCACAGGGGAGACTTTGCTGAAGGAGTACTGTCAGCATGGGGAGACATTGCTGACAGTGTACTGTCAGCTAGGGGGAGACATTGCTGAA
>NW_025130138.1:0-1131 GCF_004010195.1 Chiloscyllium plagiosum | reverse complement strand
TGTCTGCAGCTTTCAGGCCCTCTATATTATCCCCCGATCTCCAGGAATGACTCTATTTGAATTGCTTACCGATTGTGTCACTGTACTGAACAAGAATCAGGAACTTCAGCCCAGATGCTCTGGCTCCAGTGACCACATGGTACTAAGAGGATATTCCATTGTTTTTTGCACTGCGTGTGGGTAACCGCTCAAATAGAAACTTATGAGACAGTATTCTTGCTTTTCTGTGGATATCTGCAAATGTAGCATTGTCGTAAGTGTGGAGCATTGAGAGGAGACTACCTGTGACTCTAATTGTAAGTTTTGCTAAGAATATCTTTTACTGTAGACCTATATTGGATGTGGGTCAATGAATTGACCACCAATTCCAGTGACAGAGTGACTGCAAAGGTAACTATGATCATAAGAATATGAAAGAGTGAGTGCTTCGTTTGGATGACCTTTCTCATTTCTGTACTATCCAGTGATGAAGTTCTCAATGCAGTTTGTAAATATACAATGGTTTGCTAATAGGAAAATAGTCGCAACTGGTTAATTATCTTTGATGCTAAGTTTACAAAGTGAAATGTCCCATTGAAGATAAAGAGATGCAATGTTTTCCGAGACCAACAACGGTCATTCAACAAAATGCCATGAAGACATATCATGTTGATTCAGCAATGTTTTTGATGCTGATTAATCTTCTAGCAAGATTAGGACAAGTTGAAGTCTATGTCTACACTAATGTCTTATCTGAACATTAATAAGTATGGATATAGAGTTGAAAATGGTGTCACGACATGCCATCTGTATTTGGTTAGAATAAGATTAACAATTGTTAAATCTGCAATTCATAATCTGCCTGCAGTCAATTGTTCAGCGATCACTGCCCTACACTTTGTGATGTGTGGCTTCCTTAGGAGGAAGAGCTTTCGATGAGAACGGGGTGCATCAATCAGTTTTAAGGCAACACATAAAAATAAAAATACGAATATCAATAGAAAAAAGTCTGTTTCAACAAATAACTAAATTCAGTAGCTGCAATATTTCAGCTATATCTAATAAATGACTGCAAGTGCATCACATCGAATTAAGCCTTTCCATTTACGAAGTGTTCTCATCCTGAATGAGCATTTCACATTAATGAACCTC
>NW_025130137.1:0-1131 GCF_004010195.1 Chiloscyllium plagiosum | reverse complement strand
ATAGACTGGAATCTAATTGAGGGGTTCAGGGTGATTTATACACTGAGTAACATACACCCAGGAGTGAGGTACAGACTGGAATCTAATCAGGGAGAATGCGATGGTTTACATCCAGAAGAACAGATTCCCGGGAGAGAGTTACAGACTGGAAAATAATTGAGACATTCAGTGCATTTTAAACATCGAATAACAGATACCTAGGAATGTGTTACAGGCTGGAATCTGATCGAGGGGTTCAGGGTGGTTTCGATACAGATTACGAGATATCCAGGAGCGTGATCCAGACTAGAATCCATTTGAAGTGCTCAGGGTGGTTTATGTACAGAATAACACATATCTGGGAGTGAAATACTGCCTGGTATCGAGTGAAGGCATTCAGGATCGTTTATATGTGGAATAATAGATGCACAGGAGTGAGAGACAGACTCGAATCTATTCGAGGGATTCAGATGGTTTATATGTACAAACTCTGAGATACCCGGGAGTGAGGTAGTGACTGGCATATAATTGAAGGTTTTTTGGTGGCTTATGAGTTGAATAATACATAACCAGGGAGAGTAACAGTCTGGAATCCAGTCAGGGTCATTTATGTATCGAATAACAGGTAACTAAGAGTGAGTGACAGACTGAACTCTAATTGAGGGATTCATGATGGTTTATATATCCAATAACAGATACCCAAGAACGAGTTGCAGACTGGATTATAATTGAGGCATTGAGGCTGATTTAAGCAATTGGATATCAGTTACCTGGAAGTTATTTACAGAAAGGAATCGAACCCTGGGATGAATGATAATTTATATATCGAATAACAGATACCTGGGATTGAGTTACAGAATGGATTAAAATGGAGGTATTCAGTTTGGTTTTATGCATAGAATAACAGATCCCTGGTGTGAATTACCCACTGAAATCCACAAGGAGTTCAGGGTGGTCTGTATTCGAATAACAGATACCTGGGAGGGAGTTACAGACTGGAATCTAATCGAGGGGTTCGGGGTGGTTTATATACAGAATAACAGATACCCGGGAGGGAGTTACAGACTGGAATCTAATCTAGGGGTTCGGAATGATTTATATACAGAATAACTGATACCCAGGAGGAAGTTACAGACTGGAATCTAATCGAGG
>NW_025130136.1:0-1131 GCF_004010195.1 Chiloscyllium plagiosum | reverse complement strand
GGATAATAAGTGAAAAATATTCTGTGCAATATCAGTAACAAGATGTTCTAGGGAATGGTGCGTACAGAACGTACCAGGAAATATTGCATATAGAATGACCCAGAGAATATCTGGTATAGCATGTTTTGGGAATATTGGTTGTAGAATTTTCCAGGAAATGTCGTTGATAGAATGGTACGGAGAGTGTTGGGTGCAGGTTGTTCTGGAGAAACTTAGTTACAGACTGTTCCAGGGAATTTCGGTTTTAGAATATCCTGGGTCACGTCGGGAACAGAATGTTCTGGGGAATTTTGGTGACAGAATGTGCTGGAGAACGTCAGGTACAGAATGTTCCGGGGAGTATCAGAAACAGAATCTTCTATGCAATGGAATGTCAGGTACAGAATGTTGCATGGAAGACATTTTATGTAATCTTCCAAGAAATTTCAGTTATCGAGTTTTCCGGAGAATGTCAGGTACAGAATGTTTCAGGAAGTATCGATTACAGAATGTTCTCGAGAATTCTGTTTCCAGATTGTTCTCGGAAACGTAGAGTAAAGGACATACACGAGAATGTCAGGGATAGGATTTCCCGGGGAATGTCAGGTGCAGAATTTGTCAGGGAGTGTCAGGTGCAGAAGGTTCCTGGAGGTGCCCGGTACAGAATGATCGGGGAAATGTTGGGTGCAGAATGTTTAAGATAGTGTTGGGTACACAATGTTCTGGGGAATTTTGGACATAGAATGTTCATGGAAAAGTCAGGAAAATACTGTTCCAGAAAATGTCTGTATAGTGTGTTTTGGAAAATATCATGTGCGGAATGTTCTGAGAAATTTCGGTACAGAATATTTCAGGTCACCTCTGGCATGGAATTTTCCGGCGAATGTCGGGTACAGAATTTTCCTGGGAATGATGGGTATACCATTTTCGGAAGCACGGGTCGAGAATGTTCCAGGTTATGTCGGGTAAAGAATGATCCGTGGAATGACGGGTTTAGAATGTGATAGAATTATAAGGACCCACAACACAAAAGCCCTTCTGTCCACGAAGTTTTCCAGACTCACTTAGATTTGGGAATCTCTCCCAAGCTCAACTCCACGGCATTTTTTTCAGAAACAATAAGACACTGATCATTGGATTAAGATCCTCTTT
>NW_025130135.1:0-1131 GCF_004010195.1 Chiloscyllium plagiosum | reverse complement strand
AACCATACACGATTTTGAGAAAAGTTAGCTGGATACATACTTTCCCATGTTAGGGTGTTTAAAACTACGGAATACATTTTAAGAATAAAATATATTGCTTGTTATGAATGCATAGGCGTGTACTGTACCTTTTAAGGAGAGTGAAAGTTGGCAAGGACTTAACAAGCACAGAGTGTGCAGAAAAGCTTTTAAAAAGTAACATGTGGCTGAAACAAATAACTGAGCTGAGTATTATTGAATTTGAATTTTAATGATATAAAACCAATGAGACAATTTGATGTTTTGTCGTATAAAATCGGTCATTTTGAACAGTTAGCCAGAGCAGCAAAGAGCACTAACAAATACAGACTGCCTGCAGAATCGCTCTCTGAAAAGTGCCTGTTTCTCTGAAATCTGTGCAGCAGAAGACCGAAGAAAATACCCAGGAAAACCTACAGAGGAAGATTCACAGGAAAATCGACATAAACGGTTATTGTTTTCTATAAATAGTGGGATTTTGTCGTTCTTTGTCACTCACACTTTTACCGACAATGAATCGAGGTGATTTTTTCCGTGTGTCTGGTTTAAATTAGCAGAAGATTTTCTCAAAGTTTCCGAGAAGATTTGTTGTTGTGGTTCTTTTCGCCGAGCAGGGAATTTTAGATTACTTACAGTGTGGAAACAGGCCCTTCAGCCCACCAAGTCCACAACGACTCGGCGAAGCGCAACCCACCCAGATCCATTTCCCTATATTTACCCCTGCACCGAACACTATGGGCAATTTAACATGGCCAATTCACCTAACCTGCACATTTTTGGACTGCGGGAGGAAACCGGAACACCCGGAGGAAACCCACGCAGACACGGGGAGAATGTGCAAACTCCACACAGTCAGTCGCCTGAGGCGGGAATTGAACCCGGGTCTCTGGGGCTGTGAGGCAACAGTGCTAACCACTGTGCCACCGTGCCGCCCACAAATTTGTGTTGCAGACGTTTCGTCCGCTATCTTGGAGACATCCTCAGTGCTTGGGAGCCTCCTGTGAAGCTATTCTGTGATCTTTCCTCCGGCATATATAGTGGTTTGAATCTGCCGCTTACGGTTGTCAGTTCCAGCTATCTGTTGCAGTGGTCGCTATATTGGGTCCAGGTCGA
>NW_025130134.1:0-1131 GCF_004010195.1 Chiloscyllium plagiosum | reverse complement strand
GTGTGAGTAATGATCCCCATCAGCAATAATGCCTGTTGTCAGTGTGAGTAATTATCCCCATCAACAATAATGCCTGTTGTCAGTGTGAGCGATTATCCCCAGCAACAATAATGCATGTTGTCAGTGTGAGTAATTATCCCCAACAACAATAATGCCAGTTGTCAGTGTGAGTAACTACTATCAGCAACAATAATGCCGGTTGTCAGTGTGAGTAATTATACCCAGCAACTAAAATATCGCTTGTCTGAGTGAGTTATTATCCCCAACAACAATAATGCCTGTTGAAAGCGTGAATAATTATCCCCAACAACAGTAATGCCTGTTGCCAATGAGAGTAATTGTCCCCATCAACTATAATGCCTGCTGCCAGTGGGAGTAATTATCCGCAGCAACAAAAATGCCTGATGCCAGAGTGAGTAATTAAGCCCAGCAGCAATAATGCCTGTTGTCAGTGTGAGTAATTGTCCACAGCAACAACAGTGCCTGTTGTCAGTGTTAGTAATTCTCCCCAGCAAAAATAAGGCCTGTTGTCAGTGTGAGTAATTAAATCCCAGCAACAATGATGTCGGTTGTCAGTGTGAGCAATTATCCCCAGCAACAATAATGCATGTTGTCACTGTGAGTAATTATCTCCAGCAACAATAATGCCTGTTGTCAGTGTGAGTTACTGACCCCAGCAACAAAAATGCCTCTTGTCAGTCTGAGTAAATAAACACAGCAACAAAAATGCCTGATGCCAGAGTGAGTAATTTTCCCCAGCACAAGTAATGCCTGTTGACCGTGTATGTTCTTATCCCCCCAACGAATGCCTGTTTCCAGTGTGAGTAATTGTTCACAGCAACAACAGTGCCTGTTGTCAGTGTTAGTAATTCTCCCCACCAAAAATAAGGCCTGTTGTCAGTGTTAGTAATTCTCCCCAGCAACAATATGGCCTGTTGTCAGTGTGAGTAATTATCCCCAGCAGCAATAATGCCTGTTGTCACTGTGAGTAATTATCCCCAGCAACAATAATGCCTGTTGTCAGTTTGAGCAATTATCTCCAGCAACAAGACGGCCTGCAGTCAGTGTGAGTAATTATCCCCAGCAACAATGATGTCCGTTGTCAGTGTGAGAAATTATCCCCAGCAACAA
>NW_025130133.1:0-1131 GCF_004010195.1 Chiloscyllium plagiosum | reverse complement strand
ATTGTATCAGGCAAGGTACTGAGACTGCTGGATATGTCAAGAAAATTAGAACATCATCTGCATACAGCAAGATCTTATGTAATTTTGACTCCACTGCTGGAGCTGATATATTGAGATCCCCACAAATGGCCTCTGCCAATGGTTCAATAACCAACGTAAAAAGTAATGGTGAAAGGAGACAGCCGTACCCCGTTGGTAATGACCGCTGCGAGAGGTACACTGTAGAGAACCTTTACCCATCTTATGAACAGACCAAACCGATCTAGAGTATAGAAAAGGTACAGCCACTCAACTCGGTCAAGTGCCTTCTCCGCCTCGAAAGAAATCACCAATCCCTGTATTGACTGCTGTTGGCATGCTTGAATTACGTTAAGCAGCCTCCTAACGTTATTGGAGGATTTGCGACCTTTTATGAAGCTCGTCTGATCCTCTTTAATAATAGATTAGATTACTTTACAGTGTGGAAACAGGCCCTTCGGCCCAACAAGTCCACACCGACCCGCCGAAGCGCAAACCACCCATACCCCTACATTTACCCCTTACCTAACACTACGGACAATTTAGCATGGCCAATTCACCTGACCTACACATCTTTGGACTGTGGGAGGAAACCGGAGCACCCGAAGGAAACCTGCGCAGACACTGGGAGAACATGCAAACTCCACACAGACAGTCACCTGAGGCAGGAAGGGTAACACAGTCTCCAGCCTTAACGCAAGAGCCTTAGTGAGGATCCTAAAGTCCATATTTAAGAGCGAGATGGGCCTGTATGAAGCACAGTCTTCCAGATCCTTCCCTTTAAGGGAAAGTGAAATATTGGCCTCTCTCAGAGATGGTGGGAGACAAACATGACTGTATGAATCATTAAACATATTCAGCATCAGGCCTGACAGTATACTTATAAATTCCTTATAGAATTCACTGGGAAGTCCATCAGGACCGGGCGCCTTTCCACTCTGAAGCTGCCTCACAGCTTCCTGCACTTCTTGCTCTGATAATGGGGCATTGAGAAAGGACTGTTGTTCGGGAGTCACACCTGGGAGCTGCAGATCTCTAAAAATGGATTCCAATTCCTCACAATTCTCATACTGATATAACAGAGTAGAATCTCTGGAACGCCACATTAATCTT
>NW_025130132.1:0-1131 GCF_004010195.1 Chiloscyllium plagiosum | reverse complement strand
TGAGGAGAAAGTGAGGTCTGCAGATGCTGGAGGTAGATTTCAACCTACTGCGAATCCTCTTACAAGGATGCCTTCCTTGACAAAGTAATGTGCCAATGACTGGGTCAGGGGGGCATTCCAAGCACTGCACTGAGGCCTGTCACAATCAGAATGGGAGATGGGGACGTCTCAAACATGGCATTGATGCCTTCCTTCGTTCAACAGGAGAGAGAGATCCCACACACTGCACTGCTGCCTGCCACAGTCAAACAGGAGGGAGAGATCCCACACACTGCACTGATGCCGGCCACAATCAAACAGGAGAGAGAGATCCCACACACTGCACTGATGCCTGCCATAGTTAAACAGGAGAGAGGGAGACTCCACACACTGCACTGATGCCTGTCAGTCAAACATGAGGGAGAGATCCCACACACTGCACTGATGCCTGTCACAGTCAAACAGGAGAGAGAAATCCCACACACTGCACTGATGCCTGCCATAGTTAAACAGGAGAGAGAGATCCCATACACTGCACTGATGTCTGTCACAGTCAAAAAGGAAGGAGAGACCCCACACACTGCACTGATGCCTGTCACAGTCAAACAGGAGAGACAGATCCCACACACTGCACTGATGCCTGTCATAATCAAACAGGAGAGACAGATCCCACACACTGCACTGATGCCTGTCACAGACAAACAGGAGAGACAGATCCCACACACTGCACTGATGTCTGTCACAGTCAAACAGGAAGGAGAGACCCCACACACTGCACTTATGCCTGTCACAGTCAAACAGGAGAGAGAGATCCCACACACTGCACTGATGCCTGTCATAGTCAAACAGGAGAGAGAGATCCCACATACTGCACTGATGCCTGTCACAGTCAAACAGGAGAGACAGATCCCACACATTGCACTGATGCCTGTCACAGACAAACAGGCGAGAGAGATCCCACACACTGCACTATGCCTGTCACAGTCAAACAGGAGGGAGAGATCCCACACACTGCACTGATGCCTGTCACAGTCAAACAGGAGAGAGAAATCCCACACACTGCACTGATGCCTGCCATAGTTAAACAGGAGAGAGAGATCCCATACACTGCACTGATGTCTGTCACAGTCAAACAGGAGAGAGAGATCCCAC
>NW_025130131.1:0-1131 GCF_004010195.1 Chiloscyllium plagiosum | reverse complement strand
GCGTGATCATCACTCTTCCAGAAACTGGGTGATGTTCACTCTCCCAGAAACTGGGTGATCATCACTCCCAGAAACTGGGTGATCATCACTCCCAGAAACCGCGTGATCATCACTCTCCCAGAAACTGTGTGATCATCACTCTCCCAGAAACTGGGTGATTATCACTCTCCCAGAAACTGCATGATCATCACTCTACCAGAAACTGGGTGATCATCACCCTCCCAGAAACTGGGTGACCATCACTCCCAGAAACTGCGTGATCATCACTCTCCCAGAAACTGGGCGATCATCACTCTCCCAGAAACTGGGCAATCATCACTCTCCCAGAAACTGGGTGATCATCAATCTCCCAGAAACTGGGCAATCATCACTCTCCCAGAAACTGGGTGATCATCACTCTCCCAGAAACTGGGCAATCACTCTCCCAGAAACTGGGTGATCATCACTCTCCCAGAAACTGGGTGATCATCACTCCCAGAAACTGGGCAATCATCACTCCCAGAAACTGGTTGAAAATCACTTTCCCAGAAACTGGGTGATCATCACACTCCCAGAATCTGGGTGATCATCACTCTCCCAGAAACTGGGCAATCATCACTCCCAGAAACTGGGTGATCATCACTCTCTGAGAAACTGGGTGATCATCAGTCTCCCAGAAACTGGGTGATCATCACTCCCAGAAACTGGGTGATCATCACTCTCCCAGAACCTGCGTGATCATGACTCCCAGAAACAGGGTGATCATCACTCTCCCAGAAACTGGGTGATCATTACTCTCCCAGAAACTGGGTGATCATCACTCCCAGAAACTGGGCAATCATCACTCCCAGAAACTGGGCAATCATCAATCCCAGAAACTGCGCGATCATCATTCCCAGAAACTGTATGATCATCACTCTCCCAGAAACTGGGTGATCATCACTCCCAGAAACTGGGTGATCATCACTCTCCCAAAAACTGCGTGATCATCATTCCCAGAAACTGTATGATCATCACTCTCCCAGAAACTGGGTGATCATCACACTCCCAGAATCTGGGTGATCATCACTCTCCCAGATACTGGGCAATCATCACTCCCAGAAACTGGGTGATCATCACTCTACGAGAAACTGGGTGATCATCAGTTTCCCA
>NW_025130130.1:0-1131 GCF_004010195.1 Chiloscyllium plagiosum | reverse complement strand
GCTCCAGTGCTGAGCTTCTGAATAAATTGGGTCGATGTTCTAGAAAACTGAAAGGCGATTTCATTTGAATATCTCAGATTGTGAAGAGGCTTGAGAGGGTAGATGCTGAGAAATTAATCCTGTAGGTCTGGGAATCTGAAACACGATAACACAGTCTCAGGAGTTGCTGGAAAAGCTCAGCAGGTCAGACAGCATCCACAGTTCATTCGGGTTTGATTGCCACCCTCTCAGGGTAAGGGGCAGGTTATTTGGGACTGAGATGAGGAGACAGCGCTTCACACTAAGGCCTCTGAGTCTTTAATATTCTCTCCCTGAGGATTGTGGATGCTCCCTCACTGAGTACATTTCAGATTGGAATAGACAGATTGCCGGGGTCTCAGGGAGTCACGGGATATGGGGAGTGGGTAGGAAACCGGATTTGAAATCTCAAACCAGCTCTGATTGGATTGACTGCCAGAACAGACTGAACAGTTTAAACAGGCTGTATAGTCTCCTCCTGCTCACATTTCCTGAGCTCTTAGATGTTTATTGAACCAACTCCCAATTCCTTTCGATTTGGTTCAGAACTGAAGGCTTCTGATTAGATTAGATTAGATTCCCTACAGTGTGGAAACAGGCCCTTTAGCCCAACCAGTCCACACCGACCCTCCGAAGAGTAACCCACCCAGACCCATTTCCCTCTGACTAATCACTATGGATAATTTACCAAGGTCAATTCACCTAACCTGCACATTTTTAGACAGTGGAAGGAAGCCGGAGCACCCGGAAGAAACCCGCACAAACATGGGGAGAATGTGCAAACCCCACACAGACAGTCGCCCGAGGCTGGAATTGAACCTGGGAGCCTGGTGCTAACCACTGAGCCACCTTGTTGCCCAAATTCTGGTGCGGTCAGACCTGCTGAGCTTCCCCAGCAATTTCTTGTTTGGATTTCAGCCCCAATCCAGTTGGTGATGGTCACGGCCTTGTTAAGTGTGTTTGGGAATGGGGAGGAAGCTGCTAGCAGGGTGATGGTGGGATAGTGGGGAGCATAGCTGCCTTCCAAACAGTGACTGGGGTTCGATTCCCAGCCATCTCAGTGCTGTGGTTTTTAAATCGGTTTTTAAAGGAAGGCCACTGGGATAAAACCGG
>NW_025130129.1:0-1131 GCF_004010195.1 Chiloscyllium plagiosum | reverse complement strand
AAATATTGCGTGCAATTCTGCTCTCCTTCCTATTGGAAAGATGTTGCGATACTTGAAAGGGTTCAGAAAAGATTTCAAGGATGTTGCCAGCGTTGGAGGATTTGAGCTATAGAGAGAGGCTGAACAGACTGGGGCTGTTTTCCCTGGAGCGTCGGAGGCTGAGGGGTGACCTTATCGAGATTACAAAATTATGAGGGCATTGATAGGGTAAATATTTAAAGTCTTTTCCCTGGGGTCGGGTAGTCAGAACAAGAGGGTATAGGTTTAGTGTGAGAGGGGAAAGATATAATAGAGAACTACAGGGCAACTATTTCACACAGAGAGTGGTACGTGTATGGAATGAACTGCCAGGAGATGTCAGGGAGGCTGATACAAGTGCAACATTTAAGAGGCATTTGGATGGGTAAATGAATAAGAAGGGTTTGGAGTGTTATGGGCCATGTCCTGGCAGATGGGACTAGATTGGTTTGGGATATCTGGTCGGCATGGATGGGTTGGACCGAAGGGACTGTTTCCATGCTGTACATCTCCATGACTTTATGATTCTATGACTTATATCAATCTCTGTTTTTTTGGTGCACCATGCTGGTGAGAAAGTCGAAAGGGATATTCTCCATGATGAGCTTACAAAGTCTCAACAGACTCGGGGAGTTTTCAGGCATACAACACAACATAATTTTTTTCCTAGCATAGAAAGTAAGAATATATATTTTTTCCCATGTGCATCTGCGTAAGATACTCTGGGCAGACCCAGGAAAACAGAAACCGGGTCCATCTCCAATTCGGTCCCCAAGACCCACTCTACCACACCTAACGCAGTGTTCCAATATATACGAAGCCTGCAGCAGGACCACATGCAATGAGTAAGAGTGTCTGTAGTCATTCTGCATTTAGGACATGCTGAAGACAATCCCACTTTGAATTTTGAGAGAAAATCTGGGGTCAGATAGAACCTATGACGATTTTTCAACTGCATGGAATGGGTTCTATTACAGATCAAAATCCTCCGAGCATTTTCACAAATATCCTCGCATATCTCCGAAAAGATCTAAACCCCCAACTCTCTCACACAGACGTCACGAAGCTGCACAGTCTTGCCTGCGGGGACACTCTCTAACAAATGGTAAAGGG
>NW_025130128.1:0-1130 GCF_004010195.1 Chiloscyllium plagiosum | reverse complement strand
CACAGCTCCATAGTTCAATGGCTGTTCCTTGCACCCTCCAGCCTTCAGGCACCTCACCCATTGCCACTGATCGGTCCATCTGATAAGGCCATCCACATCCTTCTGTAACCTAAGGCTATCATCCTCAGTATTTATCACCCAACCAATCCCCATATCATTCATGGCCCCAATGATTAACCCTCCACCATTCAAACCTAAATCTTTTCTAACAACCACATCAGCAAGACCCCAACAGTGAGACATGAACAGACAGAGATTTCTAACTGGGCCATCAGTGTCTGCTTCCTGCCACTCAGCATTCTGCGCCAAATTCCTTGGATCTTGAGTTTTAATGTTCACTATCAGTTTCCAGTATGGGTCCTGATAAAAGACTGACTGACCTCCAAACAGACGACAGGAAAGTATTGCCCTTATTTACACAGCTGGTCACCTCCTTAAAAAGTGCACTCCCATTGGTCAAACCAGAGCTCCCCTGAACACAACCATTCTGACTGTTCTTCATGAACTCCAGTCTCTGTAAATGCTGATTAATTCTATCTCCCAAAATTGCTTCCAACAGACACCCCACCCACGATATTAGCCTGACTGGCCTGTAGCTGCCTGGTATATCCCATGTTCCTTCTTGAATAACAGTACCACATGGTCAGTCCAACGGCACCTCTCCTGTTGCCAGAGGGGTTTTGAAAATGTTTGCAAGTGTCCCTGCTACTTCCTCCATTCCCTCATTCGGTAAACCGAGATACATTTCCACCATCTTTGGAGATTTATTGGGTTGTAAGAAGGCCAGACCACTCAGAACCATCTCTCTCTATATATATGCTAATTCATTTAATTGTATCACAGAGCATCTCCACGATTTCATACCAACCCTGTCCCAATCAGCATTGACACAATGCATCCATTCACTGTAGCCTCTGGGTCCATGCACAAATTCTCACTGTGTTCCACAACCTACTCTTTCTCTCATTATCAATTCACTCTTAATATCACTTAATTTCCTCTCTGAGCACTCCTCGCTCCCAGTCAAATAGCCTGCGATACGATTTGGAGGAGTGTGGGATATCATTCTGGATGTGGATCAGCATTGGGAAGCTCAAAAATAAGGAACACACGACTGTGCTGAGTGTGGG
>NW_025130127.1:0-1130 GCF_004010195.1 Chiloscyllium plagiosum | reverse complement strand
TGTGTCACAAAACATCAGTGTATCACACGCTAACGTCAGTGTGCCACACAAACATCAGTGTATCACACGCTAACGTCAGTGTGCCACACAAACATCAGAATGTCACACGCTAACGACAGTATGCCACACAAACGTCAGTGTATCACACGCTAATGTCAGTGTGCCACACAAACATGTGTGTCACACACTAATGTCAGTGAGCCACACAAACATCAGTGTATCACACGCTAACGTCAGTGTGCCGCACAAACATCAGTGTATCACACGCTAACTTCAATGTGCCACACAAACAGTGTATCACACGCTAATGTCAGTGTGTTATACAAAGTGTGGCACACGATAACGTCAGTGTGCCACACACTAATGTCAGTGTGTCACATGAACATCAGTGAGTCACATGCTAATTAATATCAGCGCGCCACACGCGAATGTCAGTGTGCCACACAAACATCAGTGTATCACACGCTAATGTCAGTGTGCCACACAAACATCAGTGTGTCACACGCTAATGTCAGTGTGCCACGTAAACATCAGTGTATCACACGCTAATGTCAGTGTGCCACACAGAAAGTCACAAGCTAACGTCTGTGTCACACAAACATCAGTGTATCACACGCTAACGTCAGTGTGCCACACAAACATCAGTGTATCACACGCTAATGACAGTGTGCCACACAAGTGTGTCACACGCTAAAGTCAATGTGCCACGTAAACATCAGTGTATCACACGCTAATGTCAGTGTGCCACACAGTGTGTCACACGCTAACGTCAGTGTGCCACACAAACATCAGTATGTCACACGCTAACGTCAGTACGACTCGAACGTCAGTGTGTGACATGCTAATGTCAGTGTGCCACACAAACATCAGTGTATCACACGCTAATGTCAGTGTGCCACACAAACATCAGTGTGTCATACGCTAAAGTCAGTGTGCCAAATAAACATCAGTGTATCACACACTAATGTCAGTGTGTCATACAAAGTGTATCACACGCTAATGTCAGTGTGCCACACAAACATCAGTGTGTCATACGCTAACGTCAGTGTGCCACACAAACATCAGTGTATCACACACTACTGGCAGTGTGGCACACGAACATCAGTGTATCACACGCTAACGTCAGTGTG
>NW_025130126.1:0-1130 GCF_004010195.1 Chiloscyllium plagiosum | reverse complement strand
TATATTATACACAGCGACTGCTACTCTCTATATTATACACAGCGACTGCTGTTCTCTATATTATACACAGTGACTGCTGTTCTCTATATTATACACAGCGACTGCTACTCTCTATATGAGACACAGGGTCAGCTCTTGTCCATAGTACACACAGGAACAGCTGTTCCCTGTATTGTACACAGGTACTGCTGTTCTCCAGATAAGACACAGGAACTGCTGTTCTCTATGTCATACACATGTGCTGCTAATAGACAGAGGGATTGCTGTTCTCTATGTTATAGACAGGGACTCATGTTCTCTGCATTGTACAACGTGTCTGCTGTTCTCTATATTTTCACAGGGACTGCTGTTCTCTATACTATACCCTGCTGTTTTCAGGAACTATAGACCGGTGAGCCTGACGTCAGTTGTGGACGAGTTGGAATGCCCTGCCAGTAGCAGTGGTGGACTCTCCCTCTTTATGGGCATTTAAGCAGGCATTGGATAGGTATATGGAGGATAGTGGGTTAGTATAGGTTAGGTGGGCTTGGATCGGCGCAACATCGAGGGCCAAAGGGCCTGTACTGCGCTGTATTCTTCTATGTTCTATGTTCTATGAGTTATTGGAGGGAATCCTGAGGGATAGGATTTACACACATCTGGAAAAGCAAGGGCTGACTAGAGATAGTCAATGTGGCTTTGTGCATGGGAAATCATGTCTCACAAGCTGGATTGAGCCTTTTGAAGAGTCAACAAAGAGGATTGATGAAGGCTTTGACAAGCTCCTCATGGTGGCCTGGTGAGCAAAATTTGGTCAGAAGGAATACAGGGAAATCTAGCCATTTGGATACACAACTGGCTTGAAAGTAGAAGACAGATGGTGGTGGTGGTGGTGGTGGTGGAAGCTTGCTTTTCAGACTGAAGCCCTGTGACCAGTGGGGTACCACAGGGATTGGTGCTGAGTTCACTGCTTTGTGTCATTTATATAAATTATATGGATGTGAGCAAAGGAGGTACAGTTCGTAAGTTTGCAGATGAAACCAAAGTTGGAGGTGGAGTGGACAGCGGTGATGGTTACGTCAGTGGATCTTGATCAGATGGGTCGATGGGCTGAGGAATGGCAGGTGAAGTTTAATTTAGGTAAATGAGAG
>NW_025130125.1:0-1130 GCF_004010195.1 Chiloscyllium plagiosum | reverse complement strand
GAACTGGATTTTCCAGACTTTTGGAAGTATCAGTTGAGTTCTCTATTAAGCTTCATAGCCGACTGGGTCTCGTGTTACCCGTAATCAATCTGGCTGGACATTGAGGGTTCTCAAGCAAAGTATCCCGTCATTACTCTCTTATTTATAGATAAGATAAAAGTCATTATGGATCATTATAAAACCCTAAATACAATTAACGCTTGGAAGATAATGCGGCATGTCGTAGGTAGTTCACAAAAAAACTTCACCATATACTCCTATAGTGGTAGCATGGGATTTTCAACCGGGGTACACAGACGCTACATTTAAAATCTGGAGGTCCAGGGGTATCTCTTGCTTAGGGGATCTGTTCGATGGGGAAGTTATGATGTAATTTGAACAGCTGCACTAGAAAATTTGGACTGCCTAATTGTGACCTTTTTTGAGATTTCCAAATTCCAGATTATACACAGAAGAAGACCACATTATTGGATAACTCTTATAAAATGGATAGGGAAAGAAGAGTGTTATGGCCAATGGGTCCACGCTCGGTCAGTGCTCTTTATCACTCATTACAGAACGAAGTATCAAAAGACATGGAAAAATTGTTTAAAACATGGAATCAGGAATTGGGGTTGGAAATCCCTTTAGAAATGTGGGACGACATCTGAGAAAATGCCAGAAAGTTCTCCATTTGTAAAAGAACCCAAGTTATTCAATTAAAGGTACGCCAAAGGACTCATATACTACCGGAATGACTGGTAGAATTTAGGGCAGGAACATCTCCAATGTGTCCTCAATGTAAAATAGAAGTGGACACTCTCACACACTGCTGATGGACATATCATAGGTTCCGTAAATACTGGACCAAAGTAGCAAATGCACTGACAGAAATCTTGGGAGTGGAAATTGGAGTAGATCTAGTATCGCTTTTCCTGGGCTTTTCGAACCTGTCCTCCCTGGATGTGCACGGGAGGAAATTATTTCCATTCTCTCCTTTTGTGCAAGTAAAGATATCTTAGTAAATTGGGTAGCTGAGGGCACTCCAGGAAAATGGAATTTGCACAGGTTAATCATGGAATGTATTCCCCTTGACTTCTTTACGAATATGGTGCATCTTAAAATATGGCAGCACTTCCTGAACAAATAGA
>NW_025130124.1:0-1130 GCF_004010195.1 Chiloscyllium plagiosum | reverse complement strand
AATTCCATTAGATTTAAAATAGTGATGGAAAAGAATAGACTAGATCTAACAGCTGAAGTTCTAAATTGGAGGAAGATTAATTTTGATGGTATTAGGCAAGAACTTTCAAAAGTTGATTGGGGGCAGATGTTCGCAGGTAAAGGGATGGCTAGAAAATGGGAAGCCTTCAGAAATGAGATAATAATGAGTCCAGTGACAGTATATTCCTGTTAGGGTGAAAGAAAAGGCTGGTAGGTGTATGGAATGCTGGATGACTCAAGAAATTGAGGGTTTGGTCAAGAAAAAGAAGGAAGCATATGTCAGGGATTGACAGTAAAGATAGTGTGAATCCTTAGAAGAGTATAAAGACAGTAGGTGTATACTTAAGAGAGAAATCAGGAGGGCAAAAAGGGGACATGAGATAGCTTTGGCAAATAGAATTAAGGAGAATCCAAACGGTTTTCACAAATACATTAAGGACAAAAGGGTAACTAGGGAGAGAATAGGGCCCCTCAAAGATCAGCAAGGTGGCCTTTGTGATAGGGGAAATACTAAACGAGTATTTTGCATCAATGTTTACTGAGGAAAAGGATATGGGAGATACAGAATGTAGGGAAATAGATGGTGACATCTTGAAAAATGTCCATATTATAGAGGAGGAAGTGCTGGATGTCTTGAAACACATGAAGGTGGATAAATCCCCAGGACATGATCAGGTATACCCTAGAACTCTGTGGGAAGCTAAAGAAGTGATTGCTGGGCCCCTTACTGAGATATTTGTATCATCAATAGTCACAAGTGAAGTGCCAGAAGACTGGAGGTTGGCTAATGTGGTGCTGCTATTTAAGGAAGGTGGTAAGGATAAGCCAGGGAACTATAGATCAGTGAGCCTGACCTCAGTGGTGGGAGTGAATCATGAGGGACAGGATGTACATATATTTGGAAAGGCAAGGATTGATTAGGGATAGCCAACACGGTTTTCTGTGTGGGAAATCATGTCTCACAACTTGATTGAGTTTTTTGAAGAAGTAACAAAAAGGATTGATGAGGGAAGAGTGGTGTACGTGATCTATATGGACTTCAGTAAGGCGTTCGACAAGGTTCCCCAAAGAAGACTGGTTAGCAAGGTTAGATCTCAAGGTTAGATACAG
>NW_025130123.1:0-1130 GCF_004010195.1 Chiloscyllium plagiosum | reverse complement strand
CCTACCACTTTAATCCCAGCTCCTACACTGTAATCCCAGTTTCTACCACTGTAATCCCCAGATCCTACACTGTTTTCCCCAGCTCCTACCACTGTAATCCCCAGATCCTACACTGTTTTCCCTAGCTCCTACACTGTAATCCCCAGATCCTACACTGTTTTCCCTAGCTCCTACCACTGTAATCTCCAGCTCCTGCACTGTACACCTGTACATTTTGCTAAACTCTGGAATTCCCTCACCAATCCCAGTTTCTCCCACTGTAATCCCCAGATCCTACACTGTATTCCACAGCTCCTACCACTGTAATCTCCAGCTCCTGCACTGTACACCTGTACATTTTGCTAAAGTCTGGAATTCCCTCACCAAACCCTCTCTGTCTTTGATAAGACACGTCTCAAAACTTATCACCGTGTCTCGGCTTTTTGACATCTGTCCTAATATTGTCTTTCAGCTCGTGTCTCGCTCTGTTCTGTTGATGAGTCACGAACTCTGGTCAGACATAACCCTGGGGGTTCCATCACATGACCACCTGCCTCACTCTGAACAAGCACCTTTTCATTCATGACCCCTCCCCCACCAACTTGACCATCTCCAACCTTATGGTAATTTAATGAACATACATCTGCAAAGAAATGGGGTCAACACAATCTCACCTTGACACTCTGATGAATTTTCACCTGCATCTTGCTCACAACAATCTCCCACAGCTTAATTAATCTTTAAAATTCCTGTGGACTCCAGGGCAATCTAGAGAGTTGGCAACCCTGGGAATGAGGTAGTTTGGGGGTCACTTCACTCCATTAAAGATGTGATGGCTATTGTTGCAGATTTGAGAGTTGGAAGATCAGCCATGATTGTGATGAATGGCGGAACAGACTCAAGGGGCCAAATGGCCTCCTCCTACTTCTTTCTTCTATGTTTCTATGTTTCTATTTTCCTCTTAAACTCATCAGGACAAGTACCAAGCTGAAAGGTCTGTAATTCATTGGGTTTCAATATATGTTTACAGTTTGGGTTTTAAAATAGTGGCATATGCTGTTGGTTACTCTCTCCCTCACGCACACATATACACACACACTCTCACTCTCTCTCCCTCACACACACTCACTCCCTCTCTCCCCCTCACATGC
>NW_025130122.1:0-1130 GCF_004010195.1 Chiloscyllium plagiosum | reverse complement strand
GTGGGAAAATTCCCACACCATCGACAAAAAACAGTATTACGTTTCCTGGGATTGACTGGATTTTACTAAATGTTTGTGCCAAACTTTAGCAGTGTGGCTGCTCCACTCATCAAATTATTAAAAAAGGGCAAGAACTCTCAGTGGATAGCAAAGTGTCAAAAGGCATTTGCCAGCCTAAAAACTGGGTTAACCACGCCCCCAGTATGAGCCACACCGGATTACACGAAGCCTTTCAAGTTGGCCAGTGATGTGGGTGTCGGTGCGGTGCTCCTGCAGGAAGATGACGAGGGAATCAAAAGATCCATCTGATATTTTTCCAGGAAGTTGAACTTCATCAACAGAAATATTAAACGGTGGATAAAGAGTCTTTAAGCTTGGTGTTGGCATGACAACATTTCAGTGTTTATATCACCAACGATGCATCTGAGACAATTGTATACGCTGATCACAACACATCGATATTTGTGGAAAAAATTAAAGACAAAAATGCCAGACTGTTTCGATGGAGCTTGTTGTTGCAGCCATTCATTCTGACAATTGTGCATGTGGCACGTTGTGAAAACATTATTGCCGATGCGTTTCTGAAACTTGAATGAGATCTGGGGGCGTTTGGTTGTGGGTGTACTGCGGCCTGAATTTGCATGGGGTTGTGCATGTTTGCATGTTTACAGTTGCTATAGTGCATATGTGCGTTGTTAGACTACCAACTGGGTTTGAATGGTTAAAAATGCAGCCATATTTTGGTATTGATGGTTTATTTTTAAGGGGGAGGCGTCACAAAGCTAGTCCGTTTTTTGTCAAGAAGCTTTTTTTTGGCTCAGGTGGACTCTGTCCTTGATTTTTTTCAGAGGGACAATAAAATGGAGCCTGATTCTGGTCAGTCTGGCTTGGTACAGAGACTAAAAGCATTTTCAGTGGCCTTTTGTTTACCTGTAAACAGATGTGACTTAAGGCCACAGTGTTGGGCTTTAGATGTGACTTGTATAATGAAAGGGGAGTGGTGAGCTCTTTTAGCTGAAGTAACTGAGCTGAGTTGAGCCGAGCTGCGCAGCTTTCAGTTGAGTCTAGAACTGGGATGTTCAACAGGGAGCTGTGTCGAAACTCTCTCTCTTTTCAGCCCTTCCACTTCA
>NW_025130121.1:0-1130 GCF_004010195.1 Chiloscyllium plagiosum | reverse complement strand
CTGTGGCCTGAGTGTGGTCATATTCTGTGTGGGTAAAATCCTGTTGACTGAGGACGGTCAATACTGTGTGTGAATAATCCTGTGACCTGTGAATGGTCAAGACTCTGTGGGAATCATCCTGTGGCCTGAGGTTGGTCAATACGGTGTGTGAATAGTCCTCTGGCCTGAGAATGGTCAATACTATGTGTGAAAAATGCTGTGGACTGTGAATGGTCAATATTGTGATTGAGTAATCCTGTGGACGGAGAATGGTCAATACCATGTGTGAATTAACCTGTGGCCTGAGAATTGTGAATGCAGTGTGTGAATAATCCTGTGCACTGTGAATGCTCAATAAAGTGTGTGAATAATCCTATGGCCCGTGAATCGTAAATACTGTGTGTGAATAACCCTTGGCCTAAGGATGGTCAATACTGTGTGTGAATAATCCTTTGGACTGTGAGTGGTCAATACACTGTGTGAATAATGCTGTGGCCTATGAATCATCAATATTGTGTGTGAACAATCCTGTAGCCTGAGGATTGTCAACACTGTGTGTGAATAATCCATGGCCTGAGGATGGTCAATACTATGTGTAAATAATCCTGTCCCTTGTGGATGGTCAATACTGTGTGGGAATAATCTGGTGACCTGTAAATGGTCAAGACAGTATGTTCATTAATTCTGTGGCCGTAGGCTGGTCAATATTGAGTGTGAATAATCCTGTGGCCTGAGGATTGTCAATACTATGTGGGAACAATCCTGTGACCTGCAAATGTTGAAGACAGAGTGTTCATTAATCCTGTGGCCGTGTGCTAGTCAATGCTGTGCGTGAATAATCCTGTGCTCTTTGAATGGTCAATACCGTGTGAGAATATTGCTGTGGCCTGAGACGCGTCAATCCTGCGTGGAAATAATCCTGTGACGTGTAAATGACCAAGACAGTGCGTTCATTAATGCTGTGGCCGTATAGTGGTCCATACTATGTGCTGAAAATCCTGTGGAATGTGACTGGTCAATACTGTGTATCAATAATCTGTGGCCTGTGCATATTCAATACTGTTTGTTAATAAAACTGTGGCCTGTTTTGGTCAATACTGGGTGTTAATAAACTGACCAGTGCTCCTCGAACATTCCAGAAGATTCCCCTG
>NW_025130120.1:0-1130 GCF_004010195.1 Chiloscyllium plagiosum | reverse complement strand
AACAGGCATTCACAAAAAACATTCAGGTCATTTGTAATTGAAATAACACATAGACATCTACTTGTACATTACAACATTAAATATACAATTACAAATACAAATATGGAGGTGAGCATTAAATATATGAACATAATCCATCAGACTTGCAAAGAATTACAGAGACCGGATGCAGAGTGAATCTCACTCTCATGAAACCTTAGAAATAAACTATACACCAAATCACAATTAAAGGCAGGAACATTAAGATAGTGAATGAACAGCACCATCAACACCAAAAACTGTAACTTGTCGAACAGCCGATCCTATTCCATAACTATTTTAAAACAAATAGAATAACAATAAGTATTCCCCCACTTATACTTCATTCACTTGCCCTGCCTTATTTCCCAGGAGGAAGTTGAGTTTTGCCACCTCTCCTGGAGGACCATTTACATTTGATTGAGGAAGTTTCTTGAATACATTTAATAAATTCCTCCCTTCCATTACCACTCAATGTTTGGAAATTTAAATCCCATTCTACTGCAACTCTGTGTTTCTTAAAGCTATCTGCAAATCCCCCTACAAATTTTCTCCTCAATTTCCTGTTGACTATTGGGGGAGGGGTGGGTGTGGGTCCACTGTAAAATCCCATCAATCCTTTTTTTCTCAGTTCCACTCATATCGTTTCACTGGATAATCTCTCAGGAATATCCTCTTTAAGTACCGCTGTGATGTTTTCCCTAATTAAAAGTAGAACTCCCTCTCCTCTCTTGCCTCCCCTTCTATCTTTCCTACAAACAGACCATTCAGCTTGATTTTGGAGCACCATTTTGAACTACTTTTGATAAAGGGTCACTGGACTTGAAACGTTAACTGTTTTCTCTCCACAGATGTTACGAGAACAGCTGAAGTTCTCCAGCAAATTCTCTATCCAGATTTAGCACCAAGTCATATTCCAAGTAACCTCTTCATCCTGTTTCTTCTGCTATTACTGTTATATTAGGAAATTCCTAGTATCAGCCTATTTAATTGGTTTCACTGCCCTGTTTGAAGCTAACTATGAGGTCATCTCCCTGTTCCTCTCTTCAAGGTTATGGTTGAAGGAATATGGGCAGCTATCTGGGGTGGTACTTTCAAATTCCTGATCTTAA
>NW_025130119.1:0-1130 GCF_004010195.1 Chiloscyllium plagiosum | reverse complement strand
CAGCTGACAGTGCTGGAGGGGCAACAGTGTACAAACACACCCCAGGCTCAATCACCACGCCTACTGTAAGTTTTGTTGTTCTGAGACAGTATCGGGAGTGTCACAGTTATCAATCCAGGCCTGTGATGTCTTACTGAACACCAGGAAAACAGAGGAGAAAGCAGACTTCCCGTGAGTGGATGGGAATGCTGCCTGGGATTTTTCTGTGCTGTGTTACCCCTCCAACACTGTACATATACCATGTCTCGTGGACCAGTGTCTTTAATAATTTGTAACTCCTATAACAGTTCCTGTCCCTATAAGCTCCACCTTCCCGATAGTCCCTCCCGATATTTGAAATGTACTGCATTTCAATCTATTCTCCCTATCTCTGTAACTCATTTCAGTGTCTACACCATGCCTTATCTCTATAGTCTCCTCCTCCAATAACAAGAGACAGAGGCATGCAGCATGGAAACGGTTCCTTCCATCCAACTAGTCCATGCAGACCACTGTTCATGAACGAATCGCATTTGCATGTGTTTGGTCCATATTTCTTCAAACCTTCTCTTCTCCATGTATCTGCCCAAATGGCTTTTCCATGTTGCAATTTTACTTTTCTCTACCCCTTCCCCAGACGCTCATTCCATACATGCACCATTCTCTGTGTGAAAATGTTCTCCTCTGGTCCCTTTTAAGTATTTCCTCTCTCACCTTATATTTCTGCCCCTAGTTATGGATTCCCCTCCCTTGTAGTAGAGACCTTTACTATTCACATTACGTATACCTCCCATGGTTTTATAAATCTTTATAAGGTCATCCATCAGCCACCTCCGCCCAAGGGAAATACGAAGGATATTGTTACATATATCTCTGCCATGGTCCCCGCTGCGACTTTGCCACACTGTTCTGGGATACACTTGTTCAGGACCTACAGCTTTCTCTACCTTTGTGTTCTAAGACCTCCAGCACCACCTCTTCTGTAATGGGGGCTCTTTTCAATACATCATTGTTTCTCTCCCTTTGTTTCCTGGTATTTGTCCACAGTACTTTCTGACATTAAATATTCATATAGGGTCACGCCCATTTCCTGTGGTTCCAAGCATGGATGGCCTTCTTGATCTTTGAGGAGCTCTATTGTCTCTCTAGTT
>NW_025130118.1:0-1130 GCF_004010195.1 Chiloscyllium plagiosum | reverse complement strand
GTCATAGAGTCATAGAGTCATAGAACCATAGAGGCATCGTCATAGAGCCAAGGAGCCATAGAGTCATAGAGTCATACAGCCATACAGCCATAGAGCCATAGAGTCATAGTGATAGAGTCAGAGAGTCATACAGCCATAGAGTCATAGAGCCATAGAGCCATAGAATCATAGAGTCATAGAGTCATAGACATAGAGTCAGAGAGTCATAGAGTCATAGAGCCATACAGTCATAGAGTCATAGAGCCATACAGCCATAGAGCCATAGAGTCATAGTGCCATAAAGTCATAGAGTCATTGTCATAGAGTCAGGCAGTCATTGAGCCATAAAGTCATAGAGTCATAGTCATAGAGTCAGAGAGTCATAGAGACATAGAGCCATACAGTCATAGAGCCATACAGTCATAGATACATAGAGTCATTGAGTCAGAGAGACATAGAGCCATAGAGTCATAGAGTCATAATCATAGCACCATAGAGCCATAGATGCATAGAGTCATACAGTCATGTAGCCATAGGTCCATAGAGTCATAGTCATAGAACCATACAGCCATAGAGACAGAGAGTCAAAGAGTCATAGAGTCATAGATCCATAGAGCCATAGAGTCATCGTCATAGAGTCATAGAGTCATAGAGCCGAAGGGCCATAGAACCGTAGAGCCATGGTCAGAGAGTCATAGAGTCATAGAGTCATAGATCCATAGAGTCATAGAGTCATCGTCATAGAGTCATAGAGTCATAGAGCCATAGGGCCATAGAGCCGTAGAGCCTTGGTCAGAGAGTCATAGCACCATAGAGCCATAGACACATAGAGTCAGAGTCATATAGCCATAGAGCCATAGAGTCAGAGAGTCGGAGTCATAGAGACATAGAACCATAGAGTCATAAAGTCATAGAGTCATAGAGTCATAGAGCCATACAGCCATAGAGCCATAGAGTCATAGAGTCATAGAGCCATACAGTCATAGAGCCATAGAGTCAGAGAGTCACAGAGCCATACAGCCATAGAGTCATAGAGTCATAGAGTCATAGAGTCATTGAGCCATAGAGCCATAGAGTCATAATCATACCGCCATAGAGCCATAGACTCATAGAGTCATTAGAGTCATATAGCCATAGAGTCATAGAGTCAG
>NW_025130117.1:0-1130 GCF_004010195.1 Chiloscyllium plagiosum | reverse complement strand
TGATTAAGTGTATCACAGGACATTGTGCGATGCGAGTGAAGAAATTGTGGAGCCCCGAGCAAAGGTATTTATACCATTGACAGCCATGTGTGATGTGCTGGAAAGGCTGGAGGGTGGCTTAGTCGACAGTGAAGGAGGTTTTTTGAGATTACAAAGTGATCTTGATGAGTGAATGGGCTGAAAAGCTGTAGATGGAATTCAATCTGAACAAATGTGAGGTAATGCACTTGGTAAAACTAACAAGGGTAGAACTTATACAATTAATGTTCTGGCCTCGGTTAGTGTTTTAGAGCAGAGCGACCTCCAGGTTCAGGTACATAATTCTTGAAGTTTCCATCACAGTATGGGTAAGACAGTGCTTGGCATGCCTGACTATTGCTCAGTCCATTGAATAGAGGATTTGGGACGTCATGTTGAGATTGCGCAGACATTGGTGAGGCCTGTTCTGCAATACTCTGTCCAGTTTGGGTCGCCCAGTTATCGGGAGGATATTATTAAGCTGCAGGGGTTCAGAAGAGATTTACCAGGACGTTGCTGGACATGGAAGGCTTGAGTTCTGAAAAAGGGCTGGATAGGCTGAGTCTTTTTTCACTGGAGCCTGAAGGTTGAGACGTGATGTTATAAAAGGGTATTTTTTAAAAAAAAAGAAGTATATAGATCGATTTAGTGGTAGTTGCCTTTTCCGCAGGATAGGGGAGTCTCAAGAGGAGGGACCACATTGTTTAGGTTTGAAGAGAGAGATGTTCAAAAAAAAAAAGACATGGGGGCAAATTGTTACCCAGAGGGTGTTTTGATTGTGGAATGAACTTCCTAAGGAAGGGGTGGATCTGGGTAAAATTACAATGTTTATAAGACAGAGATACTAAATGAGTATTTTGCATCAGTTTTTACTGTGGAAAATGATATGGAAGATATAGAATGTAGGGAAATAGATGGTGACACCTTGCAAAATGTCCATATTACAGAGGAGCAAGTGTTGGATGTCTTGAAATGCATAAAGAGGGGTACATTGGCCAGGATCTGATCAGGTGTACCCTCGAACTCTGTGGGAAGGTAGAGAAGTGATTGCTGGGCCTCTTGCTGAGATATTTGTGCATTCGATAGTCACAGGTGAGGTGGCGGAAGACTGG
>NW_025130116.1:0-1130 GCF_004010195.1 Chiloscyllium plagiosum | reverse complement strand
GCTTGTTTGATTGAATCAATGCGTTAAGTTTGTAGCTTTCAACGACTGAGAGAACCTGCAAACTGCACATTGAATTATCATGTGCAGTCTGTTTCATTGAATGAATGAGTGCAGTAGGATTCCCTAAATGAGTTACGTTTGTTTCATTGAAACAAGGAAAAATGTTTGATTCATTGATTCAACTATTGTAGTTTGATTCAATGATTAAACGAATACAACTTTTTTCATTGAATGAAAACAATAAGCTTGACACATTGAATGAAGGAGAGAAGCTCTACTCATTGAATTAACACGTGCAGTTTGGTTCACGGAGTGAATATGTGCAGTCTGATTGAAACAACGTGCTAAGCTTGTGACATTGAATGAATGAGTAAGTGCATTCATTGAATTGACAATTGCAGTTTGCTTCATGAACTAAATGTGTGCAAGTTGTTTGGTGGTATCAATGCGTTCAGCTTGTGGCATTGAACGAATGAGAGTCGCTCTTTTCAATGAATTAACAAATGCAGCCTCTTTCATTGAATGAACGTAGGCAGTTTGGTTCAGTAAATAAGGGAGATATGTTTGTTCCATTGAAAAAGGAAAAAGGTTTGATTCATTGCATCAATGATTGTAGTATGATTCACTGATTCAATGAATGCAGTTTTTTTGATTAAACGAAAACAGTGAGGTTGACACATTGAATAAATGAGAGAAGCTTTACTCATTGAATTAAGACGGGCAGTTTTGGTTGATGGATTGAACGGGTGCAGATTGTTAGAGACAGTGCGTGAAAATTGCGCTATTGAATGAATGAGTAGCTGTATTCATTGAATTGTGAAATGCAATTTGCTCATGCAATAAATGTGTGCAATTTGTTTGATGGAATCAATGTGTTAAGCTTGTGGCATTAAACGAATGAGAGTACCTCTACTCATTGAATTATCATGTGCAGTCTGTTTGATAGAGTGTAGGAGGAATCACTAAATAAGTGAATTAACATGTTCGATTGAAACATGGAATAAGGACTGATTCACTGAATCAATGATTGCACTTTGATTCAATGATTCAGTGCATGCAATCTGTTTTGATTCAATGGAGCAAACTGCACTCATTTTTTCAAAGATGCAGACCCCGATTAAATTCAATGA
>NW_025130115.1:0-1130 GCF_004010195.1 Chiloscyllium plagiosum | reverse complement strand
TCATACATCAGAAACATGTCTAACATTCCTTTACGTTTAATTGAAACTGTTTTGAATATTAATATTTTTAGTTAATGCCCTAATATTTTGCATTCATGAAAAAAAAGATTAGTTGTTCAACTAATAGCTATTTATTTTTCACTTATGGATGAGTACATCTTTTACTGACAGCATTTATTGCCCATACCTAGTTTTCATTGAGACAGTGGTGATGACCTTCTTCAATCGCTGCAGTCCTTTTCAGTTTGTTTACCAACAAGGCCATTAGTAGAGACATTCTAGGATTTTGAACCAGCGCCAGTCCAGGAGGAGCAATAATGTTTCCAAATCACAATAGTAAGTGGCTTGGGTGGGGGAGGGGTGCAGAATGTAGTTGTGTTCCCATACACTTTCTGTGGTGATAAGGTTCTATCTGAGGCGCGATAATGAATTTCTGTCCTGCACCTTATACACCTACAAAACATTGGTGTTGGAGCAAGTGTATTCATACGAATGCAAAGCCAATGAAACGGGTTGCTTTGTTTTGAATAATTTTAGGTCTGCATTCATTTAGTCAATTGAGGAATATTCCATCACAATCCTGACTTTTACATTGTAGGTAGTGGAATGCCTCTGTATAGTCAGAAAGTGTGTAACTCGCCGCAGTAATTCTAGCATCTAACCTGCTCTTGTAGCTCTTGGGCTTATGTGGTGAGTCCAGTTGATTTTTCGATTAATTATATCCACTAACATGTTATTAATGGTGTATGCAATGATGAAAACACCATTGAATGTGAAGGGGCGTTGGTGAGGTTGTCTCTGAAATATGATTGCCACAGCCTGGCTTTTTTGTGTTATGAATGTTCCTTACCACTTGTTGCATGTGAACACGGATCATTTCAGTACCTGAGGAGTTTGAATTGTCAGCAACTGTGCAATCATCAGCACACATCCGCACTTCTGACCTTACGCTGGAGCTAAGAATATTAATGAAGTATCTGAAGATGATTAGGCCTGGCACATACCCTGCGGAATGCCTGCAGAGATGTTCTTGAGCTGAGACGACGGACCTCAAAAACTACAACCATCTTTCTCTCTGCCAGATATGAGTCTGCGATCGAAGTGTTTATCTCCAAATTCCCATTCATTGC
>NW_025130114.1:0-1130 GCF_004010195.1 Chiloscyllium plagiosum | reverse complement strand
TTGTCCATCTTCAGCTCTTGAAGCAGTCTGTGTTCATGTGCAACGAGACCTGGACAACATTCAAGATTGTGCTGTTAAAGTCTGGATAACATTCATGTTACAGCACTGTACGTTTCCATAGTAAAACGATGAGCACATTCAGCACTTCAATCTGGTTTCACAAAAATATGGGGAAGCCATTCAGCCCATCAAAACGACTGGGAAAAAAGAGGGATATCCCATTCAGTCCTTCCTGCCTATAAAACAGGAATAGAAGGAATCTGCTCACTCCCACACCCACTTACACAGGATCAGAAAGAGACCATTTCACTCCCGGAGTCATTAAAAAGGAACAGGAAGAGGTCATTCAGCTTCTCAAGCCACTAACACAGGAACAGGAATGGGTCAGAGATGTTTTAACGCTGCAAACAAAATGAGCAGGGGCTGCACAGATAGACTGCTCCAAATTGATCCACATGACTTAATTACTCATAGTACATAAGTATTACTTCAACATGGTTTTTGGGCATTCGAAATGAAGCCAACCTTTTTAAAGTATTTTCCAAATAATTGACTTCAATCTCCAAGAAGACAGACCCATGGTCTCCATGGAGGTCAGAAGCTGGTGGGGAATGACTAACTCTTTCAAAATGAAGTTATCGTAGCTGCTGATAGGATCGTGCACAAAGTGACATTCAATGCAGTGTCAAACACTAACTGTGCATTCAAGTGTCCCGAGTTCATTCAGAGCCTGTAGCTCTCTGTCAATCTACATGGGGCTCTGCAGATGCATGTAAACTATCGGGAATCAATCATCCAATGAAAAGTATGGAATTTTCACACAATTCAGCTGTTTGGGACAGAATGAATGTCCGTACATAATCATTAAGTTTCAGCTTCTTATTTTCTCAGAGCCCTACACATTAAACACATAGTCACTGCACTCACTCCGCGGGGTACCATCATGCCAGGGTTTAGTCTGATAAAACTCCTTTGTGCTGTCTCGGTGACAAATAGATCATTATCTATAAAGCAGACCAAACAAATACTCTCTCAACAAAACACGACCAATGGGAAAGATGTTCTAACTCTGGTGCTTCAATCGTTTTGCCTGAATAGCCACATATCACTTACTTCCTGCCCCATAAGAA
>NW_025130113.1:0-1130 GCF_004010195.1 Chiloscyllium plagiosum | reverse complement strand
ATTGTACAGATAAAAATGAAGTATTGGTACCAGAAATAATGCTATGGTGTCAGTATTAGAATGTCCAGCAAATACTATATGAAGTCACTGTACATATCAAAAGCCAATGCATATAAAGAATTAAACAATTTCAAGCCTTATAAACACTTACCAGGAATACCAATTATAGTGAGGATCGCATAAAACATTTTCCTGACAGCTCGTACGGTACTATGCATTTTATCTGTGAAAGTGCTGTGTTGGTTTGTACTGCAGACAATTTTCACAGTTAAACTCTGAAATGTTCCATCCCAGTGCATTCATTTTATACTTGCAGGGGTATCCATCGCGACGCTGAAGTTTATTTTTCATTTGGTAAATTTTGAGTAAACAGATTACAACATGCGTGACATCCCCAGTTAATGAAATACACAGGGTGCTGTGATTTAATTAGAGCCTGAAACACTCAAAATGGCCAGGTTTGATCATTTTAAAGTCGAGAGTGTGGTGCTGGAAAGCACAGCATGTCAGGCAGCATCCCAGGACCAGGAAAATCGACCGTTCGGACAAAAGCCCTTCATCAGATTCCTGATGAAGAACATTTGCCCAAAACGTCGATCGTCCCGCTCCTCTGTGCTACCTGACCCGCTGTGCTTTTCCAGCACCATACTGTCGACTCTAATCACTAGCACCTGCAGTCTTCACTTTCTACTGATCAGTTTAAAAATGTGCTCACACTTGGAAACTGCGAAACTACAACAGGAGTTTGAGATCTGTATTTTATACTCTTCTTGTGCTGGATCTAACGAATCCACTTAAACAAATCAGAAACCCAAGATAAACACATTAAGATATTCATAGCCCAGCAAGTTACTATCCAGCCAGTACTGTCAACCACAGCTCTCTGTGGCTTTCACTCAGCTGAGCTCTCTCACCCACTTCCTTCTTTTTCTCCTGAACTTTATCCTATAGCTGCTTGTAAAACTAGCTTTGAGGAAATTTGTTGTAGCTGCATTTTCTCTCAGTTATGTTTCTGGATTCACATGGGAAAGGATGAAAAAGGAAGGTTCTCCAGTACCACCTTTGCTTTACTAATGTATAATATTTATCTCCATGAGTTTTCTTTCACATGTACAAAGGTGGGAGCAATG
>NW_025130112.1:0-1130 GCF_004010195.1 Chiloscyllium plagiosum | reverse complement strand
TGTGTGTGTGTGTGTGTGTGAGAGAGTGTGAGTGAGTGAGTGTGCGTGTGTGTGTGAGAGAGTGTGCATGTGTCTGTGTGTGTGAGAGAGTGTGTGTGTGAGAGAGTGTGCGAATGTGTGTGAGAGAGTGTGCATGTGTGTGTGTGAGAGAGAGTGTGTGTGAGAGAGTGTGCATATGTGTGTGAGAGAGTGTGCATGTGTGTGTGTGTGTGTGTGAGAGAGAGTGTGCGAGTGTGTGTGTGAGAGAGTGTGAGTGTCTGTAAGAGAGTGTGTGTGTGTGTTTGAGAGAGTGTGCGTGTGTGTGAGAGAGTGTGTGTGTGTGAGACAGTGTGAGTGTCTGCGAGAGGGTGCACATGTGTGTGTGAGAGAGTGTGCGTGTGTGTGAGAGAGTATGAGTGTCTGTGAGAGAGTGTGTGAGAGAGTGTGTGTCTGTGAGAGAGTGTGCGTGTGTGTGAGAGAGTGTGAGTGTCTGTGAGAGAGTGTGCGAGTGGGTGTGAGAGAGTGTGTGTGAGAGAATGTGTGTGTGAGAGAGTGTGCGTGTGTGTGTGTGTGTGAGAGAATGTGCATGTGAGTGTGCATGTGTGTGTGAGAGAGTGTGTGTGTGTGATTGTTCGCGTGTGTGCGTGAGAGAGTGCGTGTGTGCGTGAGAGTGTGTGCGTGTGTGTGTGAGAGAGTGTGTGTGTGAGTGTTCGCGTGTGTGCGTGAGAGAGTGCGTGTGTGCGTGAGAGTGTGTGCGTGTGTGTGTGAGAGAGTGTGTGTGTGTGAGTGTTCGCGTGTGTGCGTGAGAGAGTGCGTGTGTGTGTGAGAGTGGGAGTGTCTGTGAGAGAGTGTGTGTGCGTGTTTATGAGAGAGTGTGAGAGTCTGAAAGAGAGTGTGTGTGTGTGTGTGAAAGAGTATGAGTGTCTGTGAGAGAGTGTGCGTGTGTTTATGAGAGAGTGTGAGTGCCTGTAAGAGAGAGAGTGCGTGTGTGTTTATGAGAGAGTGTGAGAGTCTGAAAGAGAGAGTGTGCGTGTGTGTGTGAAAGAGTGGGAGTGTCTGTGAGAGAGTGCGCGTGTGTTTATGAGAGAGTGTGAGTGCCTGTAAGAGAGAGTGCGTGCGTGTTTATGAGAGAGTGTGAGAGTCTGAAAGAG
>NW_025130111.1:0-1130 GCF_004010195.1 Chiloscyllium plagiosum | reverse complement strand
TATCCATCTATCTATCCACCTATCCATCTATCTATCCATCTATCTATCTTTCTATCTATCTATCTATCTATCTATCCATCCATCTATCCATCCATCTATCCATCTATCCGTCTATCTATCCACCTATCCGTCTATCTATCCATCTATCTATCTTTCTATCTATCTATCTATCTATCTATCTATCTATCTATCTATCTATCTATCTATCTACCTACCTATCTACCTTCCCATGTATCTATACATCCATCTATCCATCTGTCAATCTGTCTGTCTGTCTTTAGATTATTTGTCTGCCTACCTTTCCATTTACTTATTTATTTATCCAGTTGCAAATAAATTGATTTTTCATTCCAGTGCTGTTCACAAATACGGAAAGTGTAAATACTCAGGAGGAGACTAGAGCAGATTTCCACAGTATTTAGATGGATACATTGGTGCCGTGGTTTATAATTTATAATCTTTAACTGTCAAGCTATTGTGTGCAAAAGCATGGAATGTCGGATTAAGCTGCACATTACTTTAGTTCGTGTCAGGATAGTGACAGGAACAGCAAGAAAATCATGATTTACTTGTCTATTGGAGTTCTATGAAAATCCAGCTGGTACTTTTCAGAAGAGGTGGACGCGTGGGTGTGGGTAACTTGATCTTTCAGATGTATTTCGAATCGGACCACACAAGAAGGTTGTATTTTAAATTGAAGAGAATGTAATCATGGAAATATTCTGATAACGATGGAGATAGGTTAACCGATAGGATACAGAGAGGATAAGTGGAAAGCTCGATTTCACAGTGCCTCCACGTGTCGAATAAGGTACTGCAGAGATCAGAACTTGGACCTCAGTCATACACAAAATGTCAGTGATTTAGAGTTTGAAAATAAACATAATATCTCAGCATTTGCATATAGCATCAAACTGGGTGGGAGAGTCTGCTTGCGGGGTGGCGGGGGCATGCAGAAATTCGTAATTGTGATTTGGACATGTCACGACAGTGGAAATATCGATCGCCGATGCAGTTTGTTGAAATGGATCGGAGAACATCTGCTTTGGGAACAGAAACAAGAAGGGCGAATGTTATCTGAATGGTGATGGATTGGGACAGTCGTGGAGTCCCAACAAGACCTTCACCGC
>NW_025130110.1:0-1130 GCF_004010195.1 Chiloscyllium plagiosum | reverse complement strand
TGATGTGGTGTATGTAGATTTCAGTCAGGTATTTGATAAGGTTCTCCACGGTATGTTACTGCATAAAATACAGAGACATGGGATTGAGGGTGATTTAGCTTTCTGCATCAGACATTGGTGAGCTATCAGAAGACAGAGGGTGGTGGTTGATGGGAAATGTTTATCGGGGAGTTACTAGTGGTGTACCACAAGGATTTGTATTGGGTCTACTGCTGTTTGTCATTTTTATAAATGACATGGATGAGGATATAGAAGGATGTGTTTGTTAAATTTGCGAATGACACGAAGGTCAGTGGAGTTGTAGATAGTGTAGAAAGATGCTGCAGAGGGACATAGGTGAGCTGCAGAGCTGGAAAATAGAGTTTAATGCGGAAAAGTGTGAGGTGATTCACTTTGGAAGGAGGAACAGGAATACGGAGTACTGGGTTAATGGCAAGATTCTTGGTAGTGTGGTGAGCAGAGAGATCTCAGTGTCTTAGATTACTTACAGTGTGGAAACAGGCCCTTCAGCCCAACAAGTCCACACCGGGCCGCCGAAGCGCAATCCACCCAGACCCATTCCCCTACATTTATCCCTTCACCTAACACTATGGGCAATTTAGCATGGATAAAGTGAGGACTGCCGATGCTGGAGATCAGAGCTGAAAAAGCGCAGCAGGTCAGGCAGCATCAATATTGACGTTTCGGGCATAAGCCCTTCTTCAGGCAATTTAACATGGCCAATTCACCTAACCAGAACATTTTTGGACTGTAGGAGGAAACCGGAGCAAACCCAGGGAGAATGTGTAAACTCCACACAGTCAGTCATCAGAGGTGGGAATTGAACCCAGATCTCTAGTGCTGTGAGGCAGCAGTGCTAACCACTCTGCCACTGTGCCACCACATCACCATGTCTAAACACATAGATCCCAGAAAGTTGCAACCCAGGCTGATAGGGTTGTTAAGAAGGTGTACAGTGTGTTAGCTTCTATTAGTAGAGGGATTGAGCTTTGGAGCCATGAGGTCATGTTGCAGCTGTACAAAACACTGGTGCGCCCGCACTTGAAATGTGGTACAGTTCTGGTCGCCATATTATAGGAAGGATGTGGAAGCATTGAAAAGGGTGCAGAGGAGATTTCCCAGGATGTTGC
>NW_025130109.1:0-1130 GCF_004010195.1 Chiloscyllium plagiosum | reverse complement strand
CCGGAGTGCCTGCTTCCTGTTTGATAACCAGTCCAACCCCATTCCTGTGTAACACATTCGAAGGGCTGAATAAGAACAAGGAACATCAGTCAGTAATTCAGCAGCTCCAGCCTGCTCCACCACTGAATACAATCATAACTGATGTCAAGGCGGCCTCTGTTTCACTTTCCAGCCGATCTCCATCCTGAAACTCTGGTCTGCTATTGTAGATTGCTGCACATGAAAAAATATTCACTGCATATCTACAATGTCAATTACTTTTAGCATTTCACAGACCTCCTTTCATTATAATAAACATGCGACGACAGACTTGAACTGCTCAATCTCTCTTCATAAGACAAATCTCTCATCTCTGGAATCAATCTCATCAACCTCTTCTGAAATGCATACTTCCGCAAGTCAGGGCACCTAAACTGTACTCCAGTTGCAGCCTCGCGAATGCCTTGCATAGCTACAGCAACATACCCTACCTTTCTACTCTATCCTTTTACAAATAAAACTGAAGCTTCGCTTGCCTGTCCCATTACTTGCTGCAGCTGCATGCAGTTTTGCTGTGAAATGCACGTGAACACATAGCCCCTCTGCACCTGTGCATGTTGAAGTGTCTTTTCATTTAGATAATAATTTGCCTTTCTATTTCGCTGACCAAATTGAATAATCTCATAGTTATCCACTTTAATTTTCATTTTCAAATGTTAGACAATTCTCCCAACCTATCCACATTGATTTTTAAACCTGTTACATCTTCATTCAGAAATAATTTCCCACCGATGTTAGTGTCATCTGAAAAAATGGGTATAGTATTTTCTATCCTGTCAACCGAGTAAAGATATTGATGACAAATAGTTAAGGCATGTGTACTGAAATCTGTGGCACCCCAAAAGGTACATTGGTCAAAAGAAAATGCCACATTTATTCCATCTGACTGCATTTTGTTGGTTCACCAATCCTCCATCCAAGTTAATAAATTACTCCTAAACCAATGTTGTTTGCTCTTACTGCTTACTCTTTGGAGAAGCGACATATCCAATGACTTCTGGAAGACCAGATATATTCCATCTCCAGGATTCCCACTATCCACTTTGTTCGTGACATCGTTAAATAACTCAAGCAAACAACTCAAACACGGT
>NW_025130108.1:277-1130 GCF_004010195.1 Chiloscyllium plagiosum | reverse complement strand
GAGGAAGCACATTCTGAGGTATTGAAGAAGCACTTTCTGAGGTATTGAGGAAGCACTTTCTGAGGTATTGAAGGAACACTTTCTGATGTACTGAGGGCGCACTTTCTGAGGTACTAAGGGAGCACTTTCTGAGGTATTGAGGAAGCACTCTCTGAGTTACTGAGGTCGAACTATCTGTGGTATTGATGGAGCTAATCTGAGGTATTGAAGAAGCAATTTCTGAAGTACTGAGGGAGCACTTTCTGAGGTATTGAGGGAGCACTTTCTGAGGTACTGAGGGAGCACTCTCTGAGGTATTGAGGAAGCACTCTCTGAGTACTGAGGGAGAACGATCTGTGGTATTGATGGAGCAGTTTCTGAGGTATTGAGGAAGCACTTTTTGAGGTACTGATGGGCACTTTCCTGGAGCACTTTCTGAGGTACTGAGGGGCACTTACTGAGGTATTGAGGAAGCACTCTCTGAGTACTGAGGGAGAACGATCTGTGGTATTGATGGAGCAGTTTCTGAGGTATTGAAAAAGCACTTTTTGAGGTACTGATGGTGCACTTTCTGAGGTATTGAGGGAGCACTATCTGAGGAACTGAGGGAACAAGATCTGAGGTATTCAGGAAGCAGTCTCTGAGGTACTGAGGGAGAACTATCTGAGGTACTGAGGGAGAACTCTCTGAGTACTGAGAGAGCAATTTCTGAGGTACTAAGGGAGCTCTATCTGAGGCATTGAGGGAGCAAATTCTGAAGTACTGAGGGAACACTTTCTGAGGTACTGAGTGAGAATTATCTGAGGTACTGAGGGAGAAAATATCTGAGGTACTGAGGGAGCAGTTTCTGAGGTATTGAGGGAGCACTTTCTGA
>NW_025130108.1:0-146 GCF_004010195.1 Chiloscyllium plagiosum | reverse complement strand
TATCTGAGGTACTGAGGGCGAACTATCTGAGGTATTGATGGAGCACTTTCTGAGGTATTGAGGGATCTCTATCTGAGGTACTGAGGGGGCACTATCTGAGATATAAGGGAGCACATTCTGAGGTATTGAGGGAGCACTTTCTGAGG
>NW_025130107.1:0-1130 GCF_004010195.1 Chiloscyllium plagiosum | reverse complement strand
GTGGAGGATAGAATCAGACGTGCTGGAATCAAATAGTGTACACCAGTTCAGGATCAGTTCTTAGTTTTAAAACTAATGGAAATATACCATCTTATATTCGGAGGGCACAACCTTCCAGGCATTTGCTCACAAAGAAAAGCTGTTCTGATATCTGGGAGCCATTCAGAGATGTTAGAAGCTGGAATGTCTTTGGCATCAGGACCTCCGTAAACCAATCAGCTGTATGTTATAACTGATTCTGAACAAAGCCTATTCATTTGATGCCCCTAATTGTTGAATTTTTTCGGCAATACGTTAGAGATCACATAAGTACTGACCCTGTCGCTTTGTGCCTCCTACGAAGGTTTTAGCAAAAAGGGGAGAGATATAGAAGAGTAGGATATCCTGATAAGTGAAAAGGTTGTTTCAGTGATTCGCGTGGTCAGGGAGTATTGAAATGCTTGCCATGTCTCACGTCCATCGAGAACAACAAAGTTTATTCCCTTTGTCTATGTCTCTCTGGATTTGTCGTGGAGGTTTCACCAGACGCTTAAAGTAAAAAAGCGATCCAGTGATATGTTAACGTTAATAATTGTTAATCTGTTACTGAAATCTTCTACTCTGACAGATATCCATCTTGTTCAGTACAAAAATGTGGTCTCTGCCTTCAGTCATCCTGGATTTGAAAGATTGGTGAAAATGGGCATTCAGAGACTTACCTTTTTTTTCGAATTTCACAACTCTTTTTAACTGATGAAGGGCAAAGTCAGATTTCCAGTGCGCTGAAAAGTAAGACCAATTACCTTGCTCCTCTATTGCCAGGTCACCAAGGGACTGGACTATCGAGAGTGTACCAAATAGAAGTGTGATGAGGAGACATTCTTGCAACCAAGCAGTTAGTGACATGGTGAAATTCTCTGCCACTGATAATGACTGAGAGAAACATAATCAATATTTTCGCGAATATGTTAGATGTAGTTTGGGGTATTGAGGATCAAAGGAAATGGGGATAAATTTGAGAAAGGAATTGAATTAGCTGATCAATCATTATGCGATTAATGTCAGGCCATGCTGGGAGAGCCAAAGATGTTATTCCTGTGCCAATCTTCTAGCTTTCCTGGTACATCCAAATGAATGGTGAAGCTCAAATA
>NW_025130106.1:0-1130 GCF_004010195.1 Chiloscyllium plagiosum | reverse complement strand
TCTACATTTACCCCTGACTAATGAACCTAACCTACACATCACTGCGCACTATGGGACAATTTAGCATGGCCAATCCACCCTTGCTGCACATCTGTGGACTTTGGGAGGAAACCGGAGCAGCCGGAGGAAACCCCACACAGACACGGGGTGAATCCAGTCCCCGAGGCTGGAATCGAATCCGGATCCCTGGCGCCGTGAGGCAGCAGTGCTAACTCACTGAGCTGAACCCTGATTGGTCTGTGGAGCTGTGGCTGCTTGCTTGCCAACTCCTGTTTGATTGGCTGTGGGCTAACCGAGGTGGTCAGCGCGACTCGATCTCAGGAGCGGTTTCTCTGTTCTCTGCAGTCAAAGAGAAACCCCTTTCCAACCTGAAGGAAACTAAGTGACCTTACCTCGTCATTAAACACGAGAGGCAGGTTCCCTGTGAGCAATTCCCTCCGTGCCCTCTGCTGTTCCGTGAAAGCATTTGGGGAGAAAGAGAAACTGAGGGACTCTCAATAAGAAAAGACCGAACCCTGCCGAACTTAGGAGCGAACGAAGAATGAACCCTTTGCGATATTCTCTCTCCATTCCTGTCTGTCTATAAATGTGTCTCTGTATGGAAAGGGGGAGTTTAAAAGGGGATTAGAAGTTTTCACAAGGAGTGATTAATAACTCTATCTCTGGTTGCTCATTGAAAAGAGCGACTCCTGGGTTTGAAAACTGGATAAATTAGGAGGCGTTTCAGCATTTATTTTAAACTCTTTAACCTTTGTGATAAATCTGGGAAGGACAGGGCATAATTTTCAAATGTTACCCTGGTGAAGCGAGACATGGTGATTAAGAAACGTAATCTTTTCCCTCACATTTAAGAAGGTATGTTAGCGAACATTTAACGGCTGAAGGGAATTTACGACGGTGCTGTGATAAATCGAGTTCTTTCACTCCTCTACAATGTCACACCCCAACGTGCAACCCAGGATGACAGCCAGTCCATCTGAGTGCCACCAGTGGGGAGCCACCTCATCTCAAAACAGCTGCATGGAGTTTTGTTCTCGGACAAAGTCTACCCCAAATTTATTGAGGATCTGCCTCTCACCTCCTCGTCCCTTCGATTCACCTCAGAATTGTGAACGTCGAAAGATGCAGTT
>NW_025130105.1:0-1130 GCF_004010195.1 Chiloscyllium plagiosum | reverse complement strand
CTCTGGCCCAAGGCATCATGGCAGCCCGCAAAAATACCAGAACATTTAAACAGCTCTTGATGACTTTAAATGAATGCGTAACCACAAACTGTAGATTGAACGTCATGTACAAAATGCCTTGCAACGACTACAACAAATATGACAGTGGACAAGAGGGCATTAAACTAGTCACCAGGATATATGAGCATAAACTAGCCACCAAAAGTCATGATCAGCTATAACCGGCATCATGCACACAAACGATGAGGGACATCAGTTAGACGAGGACAACACTTCCAGCCTGTGACAGACTAAACAAACACACTCACGAGAACTTCTGGCATTCCAACCGGAACTCTATCATCAAAGGCATCCACATGGTAGAAGAGGCCAGCACAACAATAGAAAAATGAGGCTGAAACGTTCACAAAATGGTTCAGACAAAAGTGCCGAAAGGATGATCTATTTTAGTCTCCTCCAGATGACAGTTTTCAACTAACTTGATTCAGTTCATGTGGTATCTCTAAGCTGGCTGCAGGTTCTGGATAATGCAAAGGCTGTGGGCCTTAATAACATGACATTCAACCAGTTCCTGCTGGGTTACAGCACTGGAATCGACCTGACAATGTGGGAAATTATCGAGTGTGTCCTGTACATGCGCAGAAAAACATCGCTCACTGACTGCCCTATTGGCCTCACACCTATCTTGAATATTATGATGAAAAATGTCATCAGCAGTGGTGTCAAGCAGCTCTTTCTCAGCACCAACTTGTTCAGTGAAGCTCAGTTTGAGATCTGCCAGGGTACTCATCCCCTGGCCTGATTGAAAACTTGGTTTAAACATGGACAACAAGAAAACACACAGCTAAATTCTAAGGTGAGTCAAGAGTGGCTGCACTTAACGTTAACATAACTGCTCTTGATCAAGTGTGGAATCAAGAATTAATTGTTAAAGTGGAGCAAATGTGAATCAGAGAAACTTCTGTACTGGTTCAAGCTATACCTGTTACAAAGGAAGATGGTTGAAAGCAGCTATCTCAGCTCCACAACAGCGCTGAAGCGATTAACTAGGGGAAGTGTTTCTGGGTATGTCTGTAGTTCAGAAATGGAAACGTAAAGCACCATAATCTGAAGAGATTATGTGGTTACGC
>NW_025130104.1:0-1130 GCF_004010195.1 Chiloscyllium plagiosum | reverse complement strand
CTGTAGTGTCAGTGATGTCAGTCTTATGCAGTAACAGAGTCAAGAAACTTGTGCACCATGCATTATTGTTCAGTTCCCAGTTTATGGCATTTCAAGTTGGACGGCATGTTTGAGCAGTTTTGACATCCCTCTTTGGAAATTGTCCAAAAACAGAAATTGCTGAAGAAATCACTGAAAATGTTGCAGCATCTTCTAGAGTGAATGCAGAGTTGAACTTTCAGGTCAAGTGACCCTTTACAAAGCTCCCAGTTTCTCCAGCAATTTTTGTATTTTTATTTCCAGTATCCATAGTTATATGTTTTAGTGAAAATTTGTTCTGTGCCTATTCATTTCTGGAGAAACTCAGCAGATCTGTCAGCATCTGCAAAGGCAGAGAAAAAGCATTAGCATTTCAAGTTTCGTGTTACACTTCTTCAGAACTGAAAATGATTGGAAACTGGGCTTTTTAATCCTTTGCCAGAGATGGGAGATGGGCGACAGGGAAAAGAGGGCGTGGCAAAGATTAACGGGCATTTAGCACTGGTGAACTAGTGGATGATGTAAAATGTGTTTAAATTAACGTGTGAATGGGGGAAAGGGGTTCTCTCTATTGAGTGCAAGATAAAGAAGACACAACCAGACAAGGTCATAGGGAGGCCAGGAGGGAGAATGTTGACTATGTGGCATTATATAGAACTGGCCATAGATACGTTTTCACTGTCGAGGTCATCGGCCCCTTTAGACTAAGAATCCAGGTGCTTAACGTCTTATTGGCGCTAGTAAGAATTTCATGCTGCCTTAGTATTGTAATGTGGAGAAAAACAAATCGCCATACGAAGTTTGAGTTGAGTATTGGTTACCTGTCATGTTTAGTATTGTTTAAATTTTCAGTGCTTATCTTTGAATGCTTGTTCCTGAAATTGGTATCAGACGGAGTGTAGAAGGTTGGGTGGTGACAGTGTAAAAGTTTCTAAAGTCATGAGAGATATGGATAGGGTGAATAGCCATGATCTTTTCAAAGGCATGGGGGAGTTCAGTCATAGAAGGCATAGGTTTAAGGTGAAAGATGAAAGATTTAAAAGGAACGAAGGGGCAACTTTATTACACAAAGTGTAGTTGGGTATGGAATGAGCTGTCAGAGGAAGAGTGGT
>NW_025130103.1:0-1130 GCF_004010195.1 Chiloscyllium plagiosum | reverse complement strand
ATTGGTAAGTATTAATGGTTATTGGTGAATATCTATGATCATTGGTGAGTATCGATGATCATTGGTGAGTATCAATGATCATTGGTGATATTGATGATCATTGGTGAGTATCAATGATCATTGGTGAGTATCAATGATCATTCGTGAGTATTAATGGTTATTGGTGAGTATCGATGATCATTCGTGAGTATCGATGGTCATTGGTGAGTATCGATGATCATTGGTGAGTACCGATGATCATTGGTGATATTGATGATCATTGGTGAGTATCGATGATCATTGGTGTGTATCGATGATCATTGGTGATATTGATGATCATTGGTGAGTATCAATGATCATTGATGAGTATCGATGGTCATTGGTGAGTATCGATGATCATTGATGAGTATCGATGGTCATTGGTGAGTATCGATGATCATTAGTGATATTGATGGTCATTGGTGAGTATCGATGATCATTGGTGAGTATCGATGATCATTGGTGATATTGATGAATATTGGTGAGTATCAATGATCATTGGTGAGTATCAATGATCTTTGGTGAGTATCAATGGTTATTGGTGAGTATCGATGATCATTCGTGAGTATCGATGGTCATTGGTGAGTATCGATGATCATTGGTGATATTGATGATCATTGGTGAGTATCGATGGTCATTGGTGAGTATCAATGAACATTGGTGAGTGTCGATGATCATTGGTGAGTATCAATGGTCATTGGTGAGTATCGATAGTCATTGGTGAGTATCAATGATCATTGGTGAGTATCGATGATCATTGGTGATATTAATGGTCATTGGTGAGTATCAATGATCATTGGTGAGTATCGATGATCATTGGTGATGTTAATGGTCATTGGTGAGTATCGATGATCATTGGTGAGTATCAATGATCATTGGTGATATTGATGATCATTGGTGTGTATCGATGGTCATTGGTGATATTGATGATCATTGGTGATATTGATGATCATTGGTGTGTATCGATGTTCAGTGGTGAGTATCAATGTTTATTGGTGAGTATCGATGATCATTGGTGAGTATCAATGATCATTGGTGAGTATCAATGGCTATTGGTGAGTATCAATGATCATTGGTCTGTATCGATGATCATTGGTGAGTATCGATGATCA
>NW_025130102.1:0-1130 GCF_004010195.1 Chiloscyllium plagiosum | reverse complement strand
TTATTCTCAACTCATACCATCTGCCGGCACATGATCCATATCCCTCTATTCTCTACCTGTCACGTTTCTATCTAAATGCCACTTCAAAACTTTACTCACATTTCTGCTTCGACAACATCCCTCGGTAACCTCCACTCTCTATGTAAAAAAACCTTGTCTCACACATCTCGTTTAAACTTTCTCTTTCTCACCTTAAACTTATGCGCCCTAGTACTTGAAGCTTACACATTGGAAACGAGATTCTGACTATCCACATTATCTGTCCCTGTCGTAAAGTTATATTCCTGTACCTGATCGCCTGTCAGCCTCTGATACTCTCGCAAAACAATCCAACTTCCTTTAGTTTCCTCTTACACCTAACACACCCTTAACAAGTCTAACACAGGTAACGTGCTGATGAACCCATTTTGCACCCTCTCCAAAGCTCCACATCCTCCCGATTGTGCGGAGATGAGAACTGCACCCAGTACTCCAAATGTGGCCAAACAGAAGTTTTATAGTATCACAGCATCAGATGCAAACCACTAAAGCCAACGTTGTGACCGATGAAGGCCGTACCGTCCACGAACGGTGACACAGTGGTTAGCACTGTTGCTTCATAGCGCCAGACCCGAGTTCAATTCCTGCTTCAGGCGACGGACTGTGTGGAGTTTACACTTTCTCCCCGTGTCTGTGAGGGTTTCCTCCGGGTGCTTTCTATTGCCATTTTCAGGAAGTTACTGATTTGCACCAAGATCCTTCTGTATATCAATGTCCCTCAGTATCCTAACTTTCTTTTGGACTTTGACATCATTACAGTTACTGTACTGCCCTTGCTGCCAGTACATTTAGTGCCCTGACTGTAACCATATTGACATTACCATCACTGTCTGGTGCCTATAAAATAATTCCTGCTAATGGTTGCAGCTGATTGCTTATTCTCAGGTCCACCCAAATAGACTCACAATTTTGATCTTCAGATCCACATGATTGTCTCATTAATACATTAACTTCATCCTTTCTTCACAACATGTTGGCTTTTTGCCCCGTCTGCCTCTTGGGACTAGATTGGGTTGGGATTTCTGGACAGCATGGATGGGTTGGACCGAAGTGTCTGTTTCCATGCTGTACATCTCTATGGCTGTATGACT
>NW_025130101.1:0-1130 GCF_004010195.1 Chiloscyllium plagiosum | reverse complement strand
ACTCGAGGCTCCCAGCTTTATTCCTGATGAAGGGCTTTTGCCTGAACCGTTATTTTTTCTGCAACTCGGATGCTGCCTGACTGGCTGTGCTTCTTCAGCACCACTCGAATCTTGATTCTGATTTCCAGCACCTGCAGTACGCACTTCCGTTCATCTGATTCCCCTGTCAATTGATCTTGAATAGGCCGTTGCTAAAGTTCCAGCATCATTTCCCTGCTCTTATATTCCCACCTGCTGTCAAGAACAGAAAGTATCCCCAACCCATCGAGACCACTTGATCCCTTGTCAAATCACCGTCAAACATTCGTGAATGTCTACTCCAATTTCTATTTTATTACTTTAAACCACTCAGTATTCACACTTTTCTCCTTGCGCGTCCCCAAATTCATTATCACCCACTTCACTGGACTAAATTCCTTTCAGCACATTTTCTTGCCAATTGTTTACAATCTCCCTGCAGTCTATGGCTTTCTTCCTCATGGTTAACGACATGACTAATTGTTACCTGATTTGCAATATGCTAAATGATGGCCACGACAAATAAGTATTAATCATTGACCTATATGAGAAAACAATGCAACTCATAGAAGCCATGGTTCATAAGCTTGTAGAGGACAACAGAATTGGAGACTGTAAAGAAGGTGATCTAGGTTTCCAGTAGGATATTAATCCAATGCGTCTTTGGACTGAAATATTTCACATGGAGTTCAATCTGGATAAATTGAAAGGTATTGCATTTTGCTCCATCAAATAAGAGTAGGGCTGATACAATTAATGATAGGGCGTTGCATAGTGTTGTGGAAAACGGAGGCCAGGGATGCAGTTAAATATTTCTTTTTAGTTTGCTTCACATATAGACAGAATGGCTAAAAAAATTCATCCTGCTTGCGTTGCACAGGAGCATAGGAGTTGTTACGTTGAAGTTGAATAGGACATTGTGTGAGGCCTCTTCTGGAGTACTGCGTCCAGTTCTTGTCGCCCACTAAGAGCAAGGAAATTATTCAGCTGGAGTATATTTAGAAGAGGTGAACCAGCATAATGGTAGTGGGGAAGGTTTGAGTTATAACGAAAGGCTGGATAGGCTGAGAATATTTTCTCTCAAGCACTGGAGATTGAAAGGCGACCTGATA
>NW_025130100.1:0-1130 GCF_004010195.1 Chiloscyllium plagiosum | reverse complement strand
CCTGGAATCCATAATCCCCGGATGACAACCAGGCATACCAATTAAAGGGGTAAGAAACATAGTTTTGGCTGTACTGCCCTCGATCTGACGCATAGTTCTTCAAGTTTTAACAGTATTGATAATCATTAGTTTTTGACAATACTCCATAAATGTTGTCATTTTATCTAAGAACAACAGACTAATAAGGGTTCACTTTTTCTGAGAGGCCTCAATTTCTAGCCGTATTGACGCCGAGTCCTCAGCGGCCCAGGCACTAACATAGGATGATTAAAAAAAACTTAATTGATTGCTTTTAATCTGGGAGATCTACCCCCCACAATCTGTGGGGCAATTGCAATTTTGTTAGCTTGATAAGGAATCGCTTATGGTGCCAAATAAAAGAGCTAAACCAGCCATTATGTTTCAGAAATATCTGTCTGGGAAACATCAAAGAAAGCATTCGCACGGGGTCTAGGAAATGAGGAAGGACATTCATTTTAATAGCAGCTATCTGATCGAGCCAGGATATTTGAAATGCCTCCCATCTTTGAAGGTCTTGTTTAATTTTGTCAAACAAATGGACACAGTTCGCCTTAAATAAATGATCAAATACAGATGTAATGAATATACTGAAATAGGGAAACCACCCCATTGACCATTTAAAAGGAAACCAGGATTTGCCCTCAGTATCGGGTATTTCCCTAAGATCTCCCATAGGCATGGCCTCCAACTTTGTAAAATTAATCTTATCACCCAGAAAGACAACAAGCGAATTAATGCATTGCATCACACGAACTACCGAAATTGGGGGATTTGACAACAAACATAAGACCCTCATCTGCATACAATGTAATCTGCATACAATGTGACTTCTATCCCACCTCTGGGGCAGATATGTTGGCATCCCTACGGGTGGCCTCCGCCAGTGGCTCAATCCCCAACGTAAACAACAATGGTGAAAGTTGTCAACCTTTGCGGCTGCCTGGAGAAATGTTAATATTACTGGTTGGCACACCATTAGTGAGAACAACAGCCAGAGGATCGCTGTAAATGACCCTCACCGACTTGATAAAAACTTTGCGTGGACCAAACCGTTCTACTGTACAGAAGAGATCCGACCACTCAACTCAATCAAATGCCGTCTCTCATCT
>NW_025130099.1:0-1130 GCF_004010195.1 Chiloscyllium plagiosum | reverse complement strand
CAGGGAAAATCAATATGGAGAATTGGACGTGAAGGTCCGAGCTGGTAACTGGTGACTTCATCTCGCCCCTCGCTCCGACGGCCTTCTATCTTGGACACCAACATCTCGGCAGACACTGCCGAGACAGACAGAAACTGCATGTACTCCACACCCACCAATGCAGGCATCTGACACATGCCAGCCTCACCATGCCATCCCAACACATTTCCGACACACTGACAGTATGCTTCTGTACTTCAGTGCTGCAGCTCAGGGTGCACTGACAACTCTCCTTGCAATACTCCTGCAAGGACACTGTGCTCAGTCAGGGTCACACATCCAGCTCAGTGACTGTCCCTCTGGGCCTGCTCACTCCGTGTTTGTACACACAATGCTGCTGCAAGGACATTGTGCTCAGGGACACACACCCAGCTCATGGACTGTCCCTCTGGGCTGCTCACTCCGTGTTTGTACACACTCAATGCTGCTGCAAGGACACTGTGCTCATTGACACCCATCCAGCTCATGAACTGTCCCTCTGGGCTGCTCACTCGGTGTTTGTACACACTCACTTTGAATTGACTTGAATACTCACAGAATTATTGCCTTGCCTTACCCTGCCCTCAGCAGTGTTTCCCCTTAGCCAGAGCTACCAGGCTGCATTGTTTTGGTGTTAAGCACAGACACAAACCCAGGAAGCTTGATATCATTGTCCACAGTCAGTCACGGTGCCCAGTGCAGTGAGACAAGAGGTGTATCAGATCTCAGTCCGGGAGCTTGGACACGGTCAGTCAGCCTTTCATGGTTGTTAGGGTCAGGATCCTTCCCCTGTGATGGGGTGAGGAGCTTAATGTTGCGGAAACCCCTATTCCTCTTGGCTCTTTCTGCTCTCGTGTGGGGTGGTTCCTTCCAGGGAGGTGGAATTGTTTGTAACAGTTGGTACAGATCGAGAGAAGGTGCTGCATTCAGTGACAGTGGGAGAACATGAGCCTTTGTGGGAGGTGGGTGCAGTAACAGAGAGACAGTGAGGCCGAGGTCACAAAGTGCAGATGGTGGCACTTTCCATGGTGACGTGGAGATGGTCACTGACCTCCTTCCGACACTGCTTGGCATTCACGAAGAAGGCTGGCACCTCACTGACACAGGGATCA
>NW_025130098.1:0-1130 GCF_004010195.1 Chiloscyllium plagiosum | reverse complement strand
ATTCCCTGCTGAGTGCAGCAGTTGACATTATCACCTTGAATGCCTTTAAGGCAAAATGTAGATTTGCAAACAGGAAAGGAATTTCGGGTTATGGTGAGAGAGCAGGAAAGTGGAGCGGAGGCCATGAAAAGCTCAGCCCTGACCATATTGAATGGCAATGCAGGCTTGAGGGGCCAGATGGCCTACTCCTGCTCCTATTCCTTCTGTTCTTATGTTCCCACTTTCCAGCCGTCCCTTTACCTGGGGATTGCAAAGATATATTGAAAGTTCTCGCCTTGTACCGTCAAAATTCACCTTTGTCCAACTTTGAACACCAACTTTTAGATCTGGTCTATTATTTTCTGCAACTATTTTAAAAGTAGTAGAATCATAGTCAGAGAATCCCAAGTGTGGAAGCAGGCCATTCAGCCCATCACATCCACACTGACCCTTAGATCCTCCTATCTTACCCCTGTCACGCTGCATTTCCCATGGCCAATCCCCCTAGCCTGCACATCCCTGAACACTGTAGGCAATTTTCCATGGCCAATCCACCCAACCTTCACATCCCTGAACAATATGGGCAATTCAGCCTGGATTATCCACCAACCTGCACATCTTTGGACTGCGGGAGGAAAGCAGAGCACCCGGACGAAACCCACACAGACAACCTCAAAAAGGTGATCATCCTGTTCCTATTTCCCAGTTCCACCCAAGTAAGTTCACCAGGTGAACTCCCATGAATATCCTCCCTAAGCACAACAATAATGTTATCCCTAATCAAATCCACCTTCTCTCTTATCCCCCTTTCTATCCTTCCTCTTACATCTATTCCCTGGAACATTAAGCTACCTGTCCTGTCCAACCTAAGCCACGTTTCTGTAATACCCACTAAATCCCAGTCCCATGTTCAAAACCATATCTTAAGCTCATCTGCTTTCCCTGTCAAACCTCTTGCATTGATATAAATGCAGTGCAGTGCTATCAAAAGACAGACTAATGGGCAGACGGGGTGGGATGGCCCTGTTGGTGAGGGATGACGTTCAGCCCCTTGAAAAAGGGGAGACACAGAATCAGGAGATGTACAGTCAGATTGGAGGGTGGCTAATGTTGTCCCGCTTTTCAAGAAAGGTGGGAGAGAGAAAACAAGG
>NW_025130097.1:0-1130 GCF_004010195.1 Chiloscyllium plagiosum | reverse complement strand
GCAGAACGTGGAAAAGTGCAATATCTCTACCTCTCTCGTCATGATCTGTACATCCATGCTTACTATCATCTGCCTGTTCTGCTCATAAAAAAATCTTTCACTGTAATTCTGTACACGTGACAATAAATCAATCAATCAAGACGGCGTCACTTGCAGGGTCTGAACTGGAGGACTAACAAATTAATCATAAAGGTGCAAAGATGTAGAATCGTACGGTACAGAAACAGACACTTCGGTGTCCAACTTGTTCTTGCCCAGATATCCTTACATCGTTGAGCTCCTTTGCCAGAAACACAAACAGGAAATGCTGGAAAGAGCTCAGCAGGTCTGGCAGCACCTGTGGAGTTAAGTCAGAGTTAATACGGCGCCCCGCTAGTCTTTAGTCTCCAGTCTGAAACGGAACCTTCCACCACCATCTTGTCTTCCTCTTTCAAGGCAATTTTATATGCAAGTGGTGAGCTCTGCTGGATTCAATGTGATCAAACCTTGCTATCAGGTCGACCATGCAGAACCTTATCAAAAACCTTTCTAAAGACCATTTGGACAAATCCATCCTCCACCTTCATCAATCTTCTTTGTCACTTCTTCAAAAATTCAATCAAGCTCATGAGACATGATTTCAACCGCACAACACGTGGACTGCTCCTAATTAGTCCTTGCCTATCCAAATACATGTAAATTCTGTCTGCGAGGACTTCCCCCAACAACGTACCAACCACTGACATCATGGCCACTGGTATTTACTTTCCTGCCATTTCCTTACCACCATTTTTAAGTATTGACATAATGTTAGCCAATCTCCAGTCTTCCAACGCCTCACCTGTGGTGATTGATGTTACATATGTCTCAGCAAGGGGTACAACAATCATTTCTCTAGCTTTCCACAAAGTGCTGGCTTTCATCTGATAACTTCCCTGGTTTTTATCCACCTTTCTGTGTTTTAAGATGCCCAGCACCTCCTCCTCAGTAATATGGACACTTTTTAGCATACGACTATACATTTCTCCAAGTTCTTATGTTTTCATTTCCTTTTTAACAGTCAATACTGATGTGGAACACTTGTTTATGAATGGCGCCTGTCTCTCTCAGTTCCACATATTCCACATGGCCTCGATGACTTTTTAGGGGAA
>NW_025130096.1:0-1130 GCF_004010195.1 Chiloscyllium plagiosum | reverse complement strand
GTATATCATCAGTTAGACAGGATGTTCAAGAAGCCATTTAGTACACACGTCTTCATTGCTCAGACCTTCTGAATATAGGAATTAGGACATCATGTTGAGATTTTCCAGAACCTAGCTGAAGATTTTATGGAGTACTGCATGCAGTTCTGGTTACGCTGTTATAGAAAGGATATTATTAAACTGGAGTGGATTCAGAAAAATAAAACCACAAGATGTTGTTGTGGTTCTGTTCGCCGAGCTGGGAATTTGTGTTTCAGACGTTTCGTCCCCTGTCTAGATGAAATCCTCAGTGCTTGGGAGCCTCCTGTGAAGTGCTTCTGTGATATTTCCTCCACAGAAGCGCTTCACAGGAGGCTCCCAAGCACTGAGGATGTCACTTAGACAGGGGACGAAACGTCTGCAACACAATTTCCTAGTTCAGCGAACAGAACCACAACAACGATCACCCGAGCTACAAATCTTCTCACAAACATTGAACCACAAGATGTTGCCAGGAATGGAGATATTGAGATAAAACAACAGACTAGAAAATCTGGGACCTTATTCATATACCTTAAGAGGTTGAGAAGTAGACTTAATGAAGTTTATAAAATCATGAGGGACATAAATAAGATGACCGATAAGGATCTTTTCTCTGTGGTGAGGGAGTTCAAAACTAGGGGGCATAAATTTAAGGTGAGAGGAGAAAGATTTTAAAATTGCATGAGGGTAATATTTTTACACAGGAAGTGGTTGGTGTGTGAAACGAACTGTCAGACAAAGTAATGGATGCAGGTACAGTTATCATTTTTAAAAGAAATTTGAATAAGTTCGTGAATAGGAAAGGTTTGCAGGGACATGGGCCAAGCACAGGCAGGTGGGGCAAGTTTCATTTGACTACATGGTTAGAGTGGACGTTTTGGACCAAACAGTCTGTTTCCATGCTACATGACTCTATGAGTCTGAAAGTACTGGTAGTTTACTTTACCCCTTAGTGAGCTTTAACACCATCAGTTATACTCCTAAGGTCACCAATTACTATTTTAATGCTGGCTGCTGAAGCTATTTCTTGTAAGGCAATTTCTGTCAATATTGAAAATATCCATATTCACTGACCTCTGCTGATACCCTTTTTACGGGGCTGACTTCTG
>NW_025130095.1:937-1130 GCF_004010195.1 Chiloscyllium plagiosum | reverse complement strand
ATCCCAGTAAAACGTCACCATCCCAGTAAAATGTCACCATCCCAGTAAAATCTCATCCTCCCAGTAAAGCGTCATCATCCCAGTAAAACATCACCATCTCAGTAAAACGTCATCATCCCAGTAAAACATCACCATCCCAGTAAAACGCCACCATCCCAGTAAAACATCATTATCCCAGTAAAACGTTATTATC
>NW_025130095.1:0-924 GCF_004010195.1 Chiloscyllium plagiosum | reverse complement strand
AAAGCGTCTTCATTCCAGTAAAATGTAATTATCCCAGTAAAACGTCACCATTCCAGTAAAACGCCACCATCCCCGTAAAACATCATTATCCCAGTAAAACAAAACCATCCCAAGTAAAACACCTTCCACCCAGTAAAACGTCACCATCCCAGTAAAACGTCATTATTCCAGTAAAACGTCAACATCCCAGTAAAATGTCATTATCCCAGTAAAACATCACCATCCCAGTAAAACGTCATTATCCCAGTCAAAACCCATCATCCCAGTAAAGCGTCACCATCCCAGTAAAACGTCATTATCCCAGTAAAGCATCATCAATCCAGTAAAATGTAATTATGCAGGTAAAATGTCATTATCCCAGTAAAACGTCACCATCCCAGTAAAACGTCATCATCCCAGTAAAACGCCATTATCCCAGTAAGACGTCATTATCCCAGTAAAGCGTCATTATCCCAGTAAAACGTCATCATCCAAGTAAAACGCCATTATCCCAGTAAGACGTCATTATCCCAGTAATGCGTCACCATCCCAGTAAAACGTCATCATCCCAGTAAAGAGTCACCATCCCAGTAAAACGTCATTATCCCAGTAAAGCGGCATCATTCCAGTAAAATGTAATTATCCCAGTAAAGTCTCACTATCCCAGTAAAACGTCACCATCCCAGTAAAGCGTCATTATTCCAGTAAAACGTCAGCATCCCAGTAAAATGTCATTATCCCAGTAAAAACGCATCATCCCAGTAAAGCGTCACCATCCCAGTAAAACGTCATTATCCCAGTAAAGCATCATCATTCCAGTAAAATGTAATTATCCAGGTAAAATGTCATTATCCCAGTAAAACAAAAGCAGCCCAGTAAAACACCATCCACCCAGTAAAACGTCACCATCCTAGTAAAACGTCATTATTCCAGTAAAACGTCAGC
>NW_025130094.1:0-1130 GCF_004010195.1 Chiloscyllium plagiosum | reverse complement strand
AGGGATTATAGGGGCTGGAGGAGGTTACAGACATAGGGAGGGAATGTTGGAGCTGGAAGATATATCCTGCACAGGTCCACATGTGACGAGAAGCCTGTGCTGAACTCAGTAAAACCCATATCCCGGCATGGGAAGGGACAGAGAGACTTGCCGTTTTGACTTGGGTTTTTATGTTTTATAAACGAGGGGAGACCTGCGGCGGGGGTGGGCGGGGTGGGGGGAGGAGAAACTTACATCGCTGCCTGCACCACGCGAACTACTGCGTTGGGAGCTTCCATTCTCACCACCTGTGCTCTCATTCTTTCTGCTCGGTCCCTTGGTTTTCATCTGCAGGTTGGAACAGCAGGAGAGGGGAGGCCGGGATATTAATGTACTGTTAGTCACAGTCAAACTTGGCCTGTTGCAGACAGACAGCAATTGCTCATTGCGAGGGTGACACTAGTGCACGCCCAGTCAGCTCAGGGGCAACGGGGCGTTAACAGGCACAAACCATACCTCATGGCCCCCTCAGAGTCTCTCACCAATCTCCCTCGTTTGTCCAACCTCTCCCTGTAACTCACACTCTCGGGTCCTGGCAACATTCTTACACAGTACTCCAACTGCAACCTCACCAACAACCTGTCCAAGTGCAACATCACTTCCCAACTTCTGTACTCAGTGCCCTGATGACTGAAGGCCAGTGTGCTAAAAGCCTTCCTCGCTGCCCTGTCTACCTGTGATTCCACTTTCACAGAACCATACACCTGAACTCCTAGGTCCCCCTGTTCCACGACACTCCTTAAGGCCAAGTCATTCACCATGAAGCTCCTGCAAGACCTCACGCTCGTTGATATTAAACTCCATTTGCCATTTCTCGGCCCACTTCCCCAGCTGAGCAAGGTCTTGCTGAAATTTCCAATACCCTTCCTCACTGTCCACAATGCTCCCTGTTTTGGTGTCATGTGCAAACTTACTAATCATGCCTTGTACATTCTCATCCAAATCGTTAATATCGATAACAAACAACAATGGATCCAGCACTGACCCCTGAGGCACCTCAAGAGTCACAGGCCTCCGGTTCGACAAGCATCCTTCCACTATTACCCTCTGCTTCCTAGCTTTTTGCCAGCTCCCCCTGGATCCCATGTGAT
>NW_025130093.1:0-1130 GCF_004010195.1 Chiloscyllium plagiosum | reverse complement strand
TTCAATATTTCAACGATGTCGCTCTGGTAACGCGCTGAGCGTAGTGTTGGTTTGCCCAAACCTATCTCTCAGGGGGGTTACAGGAATACATTTCAATGTTTCTCTAAACTCAACGTGTCAGTAATAAAAGCACCATCCCACTGACTGGATCCATCAGTTCAATTTGTAAACAATAAAAATATTCGTTAAAAACTGCTGTTGTTTGTCTTTGTGTTCGAGAAGCTGAACTCGAGAGAGACAGACACAACAATTAGTCCTGGTCCTGAGGGGAGGGAACCGGACCTGACATCAGCAGTTGGTTTTAAGTCACTCGTCCTTGCTTTCACTTCTGTATCCCACACTCGGACCTGGCCCTGGGCAAAATTCATCATCACTCCCTTCCGCCATATCACGTGGCAACATCTGTCTCTCTCTCTCTCACTCTCTCTATTTCTTTCTCTCTCACTGTCTCTATAAATCATTCTCTTCCTCATACCCCGCTCGCCCTCTGTCCAACCTTTTCTCCCACCTCTTCCACCTCATTTCTCTCCCTCTCTCTGCACACTCTCTGTTCTAATTCCCCCTCACATTCACTCGTTCTCTCCCCCTTCTCTCTCTCACCCGACCCACTTTTTCCACCTGCCTGCACTCCTCTCTGTACATTCCTTTCTCTCTGATCCTCCTGCTCTCTCTGTCTCTCACCCTCCTTTCTATCTCTCCCCAATTTTTTCTCCCTCCTCGCACATCCACACATCTCTCGGTGCTCTCTCCGCTTCCCTCCCCACTGCAGCGTCCCTACCACATGTTACCCATCTCTGAGTCAAAGAGAGAGGGAGGTACCAGCGAGGGAGTGTGTCAGATAGAGAGGAAACGAGGGAGGTACAAAGAGAGTGACGGAAAGAGCGACACGAGAGAGAGAAAGTCCTCTGGGGAAGACATGGGAGAGAGAGAGAGGCAGTTAGATAGTGGAAGAATGAGAGGAAGAGGGAGAGATTCAGACAGAGGGAGAGTTCGGGGAGAGAGATTCAGAGAGAAGCAGGGATAATATTAGACAGAGGGAGGATTGTGGGGAATCGATAAAGACAGTCAGGCAGAGGACGAGGGAAGGAGTGAGGGCGGTATGAAAAGATTTAGACGGAGAGACAAGAAGG
>NW_025130092.1:0-1130 GCF_004010195.1 Chiloscyllium plagiosum | reverse complement strand
TCTGCACCCCTTCCATTCTTAAGCAGGAGGATTGCATTCGTCATTTTTTAAACTTCACGACTCTCCCTGACTCCAGTAATTCTTGAAATATCACCACTTTTGCCTCTACAATCTCCGCAGCTTTCTATTTCAGAACCTGGGGTGTTGTCCATCTGGTCTATGTGATTTATACATCTTTGGATGTTTCAGTTTGCTCAGCACCTCTTTAGTATTGGCCACTCCACTCGTCTTTGCTCCTGATGTCCTTGAAGTTCTAGTATGCTGCCGGTGTCTTCCAAAGTGAAGACTGATGCTAAGTACCTGTTCAATTCCTCCCTTCCAAAGTGAAGACTGATGCTAAGTACCTGTTCAATTCCTCCACTGATTCTTTGTTCCCCATTCCTGATTCTCCAGTCTCATTTTACAGTGGTCCAGTGTCTGTTCTTGCCTTTCCAAGATCTAAATATCCCTTGCAGTCTTTCATATTGCCCTCATATTTCATTGTCGCTCCTTATTGCTTTTTTAGCTATCTTCTGCTAGGTTTTCAGGGCCTTCCAATCCTCTAATTTCCCACTAATATTCAATATATTGTATGCTTTTTCTTTTACTTTAATGCTTCCCTCATCCTCGCCTAGTACGCTTCGTCTTTCTTGGGATTAATATCTGCTGTGCCTTCTGAATTCCACCCAGGACGTCCTGCCATTGCTGCTCCACCACCTTTCCTCCTATACTCCCCTAGGAGAAAGTGAGGACTGCAGATGCTGGAGATCAGAGCTTAAAAATGTGTTGCTGGCAAAGCGCAGCAGGTCAGGCAGCATCAAAGGAACGGGAGAATTGACGTTTCGGGCATAAGCCCTTCTTCAGGACTCCCCTTCCAATCAATGTCAGAAGCTCCTTCTTCATGCTGAATAGTTATCTTTACACAATTTTAATACTAATGCATTTGATTCTAGCTTGTCCCTCACAAACTGCTGGGTGCATTCAATCATATTACGGTCGCTATCCCAGAGGGACTGGAGGAAGTTCTTTCACCTTAAGATCTCTTGTCAAGTCTATCCCATTACACATCACTAAATCCAGAATTGTCTGTTTGCAAATGGATTATTCCACAAGTTGCTTGAATAAAAACTCACAGGACTTCCACAAATTCC
>NW_025130091.1:0-1130 GCF_004010195.1 Chiloscyllium plagiosum | reverse complement strand
TTTCCAAAATGAATTCTGGGGAATTCATTGTGGTCCATGGGACAGTCTGATCTCACGCTTTGCAGACACATACATGTCACCAGGATACAACTCTCCTAAAACTGGGAGTTTCTCCCTTCGAGCCTTATGAGGAACATTTTCCTGACCTCGGTAAAAACTCGAAAAACTTCGGCCAATAAAAAAAAGATGGTGTGGGAACAGCTGTTCCTCTGTTCCTGAGTCGTGAGAGAACAGCAACCTCTCAGTGATGAGCTGAACGCACTGACGAACGTCGCCACAGAGCGTCAATGACGTCAATGATCCCCGAATGCAAGCTGCATCCTGCTCCTCCCATATTGACAATCGTCCTTAATTAGCGTTACTTTTCCGAAATAAATACTGTTCGGTTCACGGTGAAGACATGGGAATAGTATGATCCCACACTCTACAGACACACCCATCACACCGCAAACCAGTTATCCTCCTACGGGGATCGTCTCACTTCCAGCCTTTCAGTGTCCTATCTGTTCCCGCGTTTTCTAATTGCCCGGGAGCTGAGATGAGATTTGACATCATGACTTGCAGGAACGTAAATCCATCAATATCACAGATCAATTCATATCTGGAGAACATCAGAGTCAAAGTAACGGCCTCCGAAAGAATGGAAAGATTTCTAAACTTCTAAAGTGACAACATTTTCCCAGAAACTTTTCATAATCCTCTGTTTTGCATCATGTACAGAGATATATAAACCTTTGTCAAGAGATTCCAGACCCTGAGAATGTTTTGTTTGGAGCACTTTGGATGTTGCCTGAACTGCTGTGCTTTTCCAGCATCATATTTTCAAACTACTCAGGACACCTGGCAGTGGTGATTCGTGTCAAGTTGATCTTCATCAATGTGTATCGTGAGTTGTCTGTCCTCTATAATGTTTCCTACAGTCACGACTTGCAACATTGTTTGTCCAAATGTGCACTGCATATGGTGGATATTGGGTCCTTTTTTAGTGAGTTGTTGTCAAACGGGGCTTTCGGTTTATGCTGTCTCATAACTCCAAGTGGTCAGAGAAGTCTGGCTTTACGTGTTGTAACATTTTTTTAACCTGTAATGATGCGTAGTAGGTGTGTTGGGTAATGGCATGTCCTCCTTGT
>NW_025130090.1:0-1130 GCF_004010195.1 Chiloscyllium plagiosum | reverse complement strand
TAGCAGAAGAAAATTTATTTTTAGAACTGCTTTTATGACTCTCTGACTATTCATCTGGAAGGTAAAACTCGGAAAGTAAAAAATTGTCATAACAAAGAAGCTAAACATTTAACATTGATTGTTAGCAATTTCATCCATCCCAGTATATCAACAAGGTGTAAATTCAAGCCAAGCTGAATATATTGTCTGTTTATACAAATGTTGGAGGAATAAGAGTTATTTTCATCATTCATATTGATGATAAAAGGGATTTGCATCACTGTTTCAAAAGAGAGAATTCTTGTTAAAACAGTGCAGACCACACCTAGAATACTCTGAACAGTTTTGATACCCTTATCTAAGGAAATATACCATGGCATTGGAGGCAGTGCAGACATTCACTAAATTTATTGCAAGTTTGGAGGGGTCACAGATTGAGTACATTGAGTCTGTACTTATTGGAGATTAGAAGAAGGAGTGAAGCCTTAGAAACAGACTTGACACGGGAAATGTAAAAAGGTTGTTTTCCCTTGTGGGAGATTCTGGGAACAGGGCATCATCTCAGACTATGGGACATACATTTAAGACAGGGATGAGGAGGAATTTGTTTTGTCAAAGGGGAGTGAATTTGTGGAATTGTTTATCACAGGCTGGATCATTAAGAGTGTTGAAGGCTGGGAAAGACAAATTTTAGTCAATAAGGGAGACAATGATTTTACGAAAAAGGCAGGCAAATGGAGTTAAGGATTATCCGTTTAGTCATGATCGCAGTAAGTATTAAAGCAGCCATGATGGACCAAATGGCTGCTTCAAACCTAAATCTTATTGTCTGATGACCAGATGTTGAGGGTCTACACCATTCTGTTCTTCCACTGGAGATTGTATTTCTCTCTTTATATTCTGAAGGGTTTCCCTGTTTAGAAATTTCACAGATTAAATCCCAAATATTAATATACAATAAACATGTCTATGTAAATAAACTGTACAAAGGAATCTATTTGCAATATATCGCGACAATAAGATGTAATGTAATATCCAGCATCATATTTTCTAAATTTATGGGGTGACATTCTCTTTTCCTTACCAGGCCTCCTCTGATATTGCATAGTGTGTTGGGGCTGCATGAAAACCATTGAACATGGTTGAGGTGC
>NW_025130089.1:0-1130 GCF_004010195.1 Chiloscyllium plagiosum | reverse complement strand
TCCACTCAGGAATGGTAACAACTTCTCAACATCGACCTTCTCAAGTCCCTTCTGTGTCTTGTATTTTTTTAGCAGTATCACTCCTCATTCTTTTAAACCCCAATGAATAATCGCCTCTCCATTTTACAGATTCTCAATAATACAACCCTTTCATCCCTGGAAGCCGGCTAATGAAACAACCTAGTTATTTGCTGCATCACCATGCTGACTTTATGTTTCATATAAAGGAACACTCCAATCCCTTTGTACTGTTCTTTTTCTGGAAGTCCTCTCCAATAAATAACAGCCTGCTTTTTGATTCTCAGTGTCATCCTCAAACTCGGATGTATACTCAGCTCCCTCCTTCAGACTATCAGTATAGAGGGTAAATAACTGATGCCATCGGACTGATAGCTGTGGTCCTCCAGCAGATATACTTTTATCATGAAGATCCATTAATCCTGACTCTCCGATTTCTATATGTTAAGCAATCTTCATCGCATGTTAATACATTCTCCATCATCCTAGGAGCTTCTGTCTCGTGTAGGAACTTTTATTTTGTAATATCTTGTGGAAAAACTGTGGAAAGCCTGGTGTTTAACAGATCCCCTTTATCAAGTCCGCTTGTTACATTCTCAGGCATCTCCAGAAGTACTTTGCATGGTTTTACAGGGCAAAATATAACTTCACTTTCACAAAACAACGCTGAACCTGCGTCAAGCTTTTCTAAATATCCATGTGAGCCAGGTTTTCCAAATTAAGCTTGTCCCATCTGCTTTCTTTTGGCCCATATGCCTCTAAATGTTTCCCATCCATATGTTTGTTCAAATGTGTTTGAAATGTTTTAGCTGTACATGCATCTACCACTCTTCCTCTGGCAGCTCATTCCATACCCACACCACCCTCTGTGTAAAAACATTGCCCCTGCGTCCCTTGTAAATTTTCCCTCTTTCACCTTAAAACTATGCCTTCTACGTCTGAACTCCCCCATCCTGTGGAAAAGACCTTGGCTATTCACCCTATCCATACCTCTCCTGATTAAGAAAGCTCTATAATGTCATCCCTCAACCTTCTACACTCCATCCAATACTAACTTTAAGAACATGCATTTCAAGATGAATATGCAAATTTGAAACTATAGTCAACATGAC
>NW_025130088.1:0-1130 GCF_004010195.1 Chiloscyllium plagiosum | reverse complement strand
CCGTGTGAAACTGTGGTCAGTGACAGGCTGCGGTTCTGTGTCAGTGTGAAGACTGGGATCAGTGACAGGCTACTGCCCTGTGTCAGTGTTTGACAGCGACCAGTGACAGGCTGCTGTCTTGTGTTAGTTAGAAGACTGGGATCAGTGTCAAGCTACTGTCCTGTGTCAGTGTTAGATTGGGATCAGTGACAGGCAGCTGTCCTGTGTCAGTATGAAGTCTGGGATCAGTTACAGGCTGCTGTCCTGTGTCAGTGTGAAGACTGGGATCAGTGTCAGGCTCCGTTCCTGTATTAGTTTCAGACTTGGATCAGTGACCAGCTGCTGTCCTGTACCAGTGTGAGAAGGGGATCCGTGACTGGCTGCTGTCCTGTGTCACTCTGAATGCAGGGTTCAGTATCAGGCTGCAGTCCTGTGTCTGTGTGAAACTGGAATCAATGTCAGGCTGCTGTCCTGTGGCAGTGTGAAGGTTGGGATCAGTGACAGGCTGCTGTCCTGTGTCAGTGCGAAGACTGGGATCAGTGACAGGCTGCTGTCCTGTACCAGTGTGATATTGGGATCAATGACAGGTTGCTGTCCTGTATCAGTGTGAATCCTGGAATCAGTATCAGGCAATGATCATGTGTCAGTGTTAACCTGGGATCAGTGACAGGCTGCTGTCCTGTGTCAGTGCGAAGGTTGGGATCAGTGACAGGCTGCTGTCCTGTGTCAGTGTGGTGACTGGGATCAGTGACAGGCTGCTGTCCTGTACCAGTGTGCCACTGGGATCAATGACAGGCTGCTGTGCTGTGTCAGAGTGAATAGTGGAATCAGTATCAGGCAACGATCATGTGTGTGTGTTAAACTGGGATCAGTGTCAAGCTGCTGTCCTGTGTCAGTGTGAAGGCTGGGGTCTGTGTCAGGTTGCTGTCCTGTGTCAGTGTTAGACTGGGATCAGTGACAGGCAGCTGTCCTGTGTCAGTGTGAGACAGGGATCAGAGACAGGCTGCTGTCCTGTGTCAGTGTGAGACTGGCATCTGTGACATGCTGTTGTCCTGTGTCAGTGTGAGATTGGCATCAGTGACAGGCAGCCGTCCTGTGTCAGTGTGAGACTGGGAACGGAGACAGGCTGCTGTCCTGTGTCAGTGTGAGAC
>NW_025130087.1:0-1130 GCF_004010195.1 Chiloscyllium plagiosum | reverse complement strand
GTTGGATTAAATTGTGTTTATTTAAATGCAACATGGCAGACAGGTAAGACTGATAAACTCAGGGCATGGATGTTTATGTGGGACTGTGCCATTATAGTCATTACAGAAACATGGTCAGGGTGGGTCCTGGGCGTGACCACCACACTAAAGCAGTTATATGTTAGGTTTGCAGCATCTCCAATAATCCTGAGTGCATCCAGCTCCAGGTCCCAAACATGGTCTCCCAGGAGCTGAGCTGGGTGCACTTTCTGCACGTGTAGTCAACAGGGACGGTGGAAATCTCTCTGAGCTCCCACATCCCACAGGAGGAACGTACAACAGGCCTAACTGCCATCTTGATTGCTGTAATAATAAATTAAAAAGACTTTATTTGAGCTTGCCTGCACTTTTTTCTTAGCTGCTGCTGTCTGAAGCCTCTCAAACCAATGACTTACTACTTACTCTGCTACCAACTGCATTTTCTCTACTGCTCCACATTTCCTTTTGTTTCCTGAAGAAGGGAGACACTACAGTAATGCGATGTTTGTGCCTTAGACACTCCTTGACACCAAACACATGACGACCTGCTCTCCAGAGCACGTTATTACTTGTACTTGGTGGGTGTCTTATTGAGTCTTTCTCCTGCTGGTGGTGACTGTGCTGAGGCAAATATTCACCCCAACAGCCACTCCGCGTTGTCGCAGTCCCCTGGTCCTTTCTGTCTATTAATACTGCATTTATGAAATCCTTGAATAGGTCGATTGCTTTCCAAACTGTGTCTCACTCCAAAGGGAGAGAGGTTATGTTCCAGTGAACACAGGGCTGTTGGAAAAAGAATTGTATTAGACATTGGAGCAACATTCTTGCTATCTGCCCACTAAGTCTGCTTTTCTGTTCAATTTCGTTATATTTATTCTGATAATCCCCATTCTACTTGACTGCATTTTCCCTATAACAAACCCTTGTTTAATGATCAGTCTGCCTCAGCCTTCAAGATGTTTAATGATCTAACCTCAACAGACCTCAGAATTGTCTACAATTGTTTCACTCTCACTGTTGGGAGACTTGGTAATCTTTAATCCTTATTTCTAGCAATCTATGTGAGAGTTATGCCAACTTTAGATGTTATCCTGTACCATCACACCTTCGCT
>NW_025130086.1:0-1130 GCF_004010195.1 Chiloscyllium plagiosum | reverse complement strand
ATTCCCCTGAAACTTCTACATCTATGGATGAAACGTATCTGCCAGTCACCAGAACAGACTGGACGGATATTCCCAGAACATTCCATATCAGTCTTTCCATGGACTATTATGTACCTAACATCCCCTGGAACATACTGTAACCGACCTTCTAGGGAGCATTCAAAAACCGGCATTCTCTAGAACGTTCCAGATCCGAATTTCCCCGGAATATTCTCTACCTGAAATTTCACTGAACGTTCTGCAACCTACAGTTGCTGAAACGTTCCAAACCTGACTATCACTGCAACATTGCATAAACGATATTCTCCAGAACGTTTTATACCGGAGATTCCCTGAAATATTCCGTAACATGCATTCTAACGAAACTTCAGCACTTAAACTTCTCTGGAAAATTAAATAATCGACATTCCCCAGAACATTCTCGACACAGCATTCACTGGAGCATTCTGTACCCGGCACTCCCTCGAACGTTTGATACCCGACTTTCCCTGCAACAATTTATACCCGACATGCTCCAGAAAAGTCTAAACCTGACATATCCTGGAATTTTCTGTAAACATCAGCCTGCACAATATTCTGGATCAGACATTTCCTGTAGCATTCTATACCCAAGGTTTTGGGAATATTCTATACCCGATAATCTCTGAAACATTCTGTACTAGACATTACTTTAAAGTTCCATACCCGACATTCTCTGGAAAATCCTTCATATGACATTTCCCGGAACGTTCTGTACCTGGTATTCTAACTAACCTTCCGGACCCGACTATCCCCAGGAACCTCCATGCATATTCCACACCAATATTCTCCGGAACATTCTATACTCGCCATTCCACCGAACGTTGAATACACAACATTTTCTGGAAAATTCCAGACCCTACATTCCTGGAACATTTTATACACGATATTTTACTGACCATTGTGTCACCAGCATTCGCCAGAACATTCCATACGTGAAATTCTGCCGAACGTTCCTTCCCCAACGTTTCCTGGAAAATTCCGTACCCGATCTTCCCCAGAATGTTCCATACCTGACATTACCCGAAAGCTTCATACATGCATGAATTTTCTGTACCCGACATTCCCCGTAACATTCTAATCCGACACTCCTTGGGTCATTTTGTGCCAGA
>NW_025130085.1:0-1130 GCF_004010195.1 Chiloscyllium plagiosum | reverse complement strand
CCAAGCATCAATCCTGGCCCATGTTGCATTAGTTATCTCTGTAATATCCTCCAGTCCAAATTGTCCTTCTCCTGTTTGGAATCTCCTCTAGTCCCCACAATGCTCTCTAATCCCTAACAGGCTCTCTAATCCCTAACACCCTAATCCCTAAACCGCTCCAGTAGATACTAATTTCCTTCGTCCCTGTAAACCCCGGCCGTCCGGCCTATCCCTGTAAGCTCCTCCTACCAATACCACACTCCATGCGTCTCAATCTGGGTAAACTTCTCCAGCTCCTAGAACCCTTAGTTATCTTTAAAAAATATCGTAAACTACTTATCATTCTTCAATTCTTCCATCTAAATCTACTTAAACATCACCGTCTCCCCTTCAACCCGCCTGACCACAGGAACCTCTTTCAGTTTGTGCAACCCTCCCCACCTGTGTAACTGTCTCCAACCCAGCAACCTGGCATTCTCCATTACCTTCCTATTCTCTGTACTCTCCAGAAGCTAGAAGCCTTCATATATCTGTTAACATCTTCAGTCAATACAATCTTCCATATCTCTGTTAGTATACACAATAATCTTCTCCCTGAAACACCCCCTGTCTGTCCCTCTCAGCCTACCTTCCCCTCCCTATATCCATCCCCATCCCTATCCCCAGAATCTCATCCAGCTCGCTCTTTCTCTGTAAGTTCCTCCAATCCCCAAACCCCTTTGTCCCACTGAGATTCGGGACCAGATGTAACTCTGTTTCACTCTAACATCCTGTAAGTCTCCCTATCTCTGTAACGTCTACCCATCCGTTAAACCTCCCACTGCTGAGGAATGACTCCCTGTATTCGCCACAAGGCAGATGGAATGACAGTGAACAGATATGATGGAACTGTCATTCCAGAGATGTGGCTGCAGAATGACCATCGCAGGGAAGCGAATATTGAAGGATTGTTGAGATCTAGCAAGGCTAGGCATAAAGGCAACAAGTTGTGAATAAAGAATGAGGTTAATGTATTAATGAGATAGCCACGTGGAACTGAAGATCAAAATTTGGAGGCTATTTGGATGGAATATTTGTAGCTCGGGTGCTCGTTGTTGTGGTTCTGTTCGCCGAGCTTAAAATTAGTGTAGCAAACGTTTCGTCCCCTCTCT
>NW_025130084.1:0-1130 GCF_004010195.1 Chiloscyllium plagiosum | reverse complement strand
GCATACAGACAGAGGATGGCTGTGAGCAAAGTTTAAGTAAAAATAAACAGTACAATATACATGTGATGGAAACTTTCTGTTTTGTGGAATAGACGAAACAGCAGAAATTTATTTGTATGCAAGGAGAATGCAGACCTCAGTGTTACAGAGGGATTTGTGTGTCTTAGTACGTGAATCACATCAAATTAACCTGAAGATGTAGCAAGTGATTTAGAAGGTAAATGTCATGATCCTGTTTCGTGCAAGGGGTGTTGGGTATGATCGTAGCGATGTTTTCTGCATCAGAACAGGGCATTGCTAAGAATACATCTGTTGTATTATGTGTAACAAAATTGCTTTCACTCCCACACATTTCTTTCAAAACGTTTCAAATATGTTTCTCTTTATCCTGTTTCGTGCAAGGGGTGTTGGGTATGATCGTAGCGATGTTTTCTGCATCAGTACAGGGCATTGCTAAGAATACAACTGTTGTATTATGTGTAGTTATAACTGCCTAAACTGAAAAAAAAAAAAATTGCTTTCACTCCCACACATTTCTTTCAAAACGTTTCAAATATGTTTCTCTTTACTCATTCTTGGGATGAAGGCATTACGTTGTGAAGAATTAACAGTTCGGCCTGAGAATGAGGGATGTTTTATTGACCACATAAGACCTTGAGAAGAGTGTAGTTGGTGAATACCGGATGGATATTTCTTCTTGTGTGGGAGAATAAAACTGGGGAAATACTTTAAGAATAAGTCAGGTTCAAAGGAAAGGTCATTGGACCGAAAAATTGAACTCTGAATTCTGTTCCTACATGCTGACAGACAAGCTGAGCTTTTCCATCAATTACTGTATATGTTTAAGAATATTCATTTTAACACAGATATTGTGAAGTCATGAAACGCTTAATTTTACATTATGCAAGCACATGTTAACACATCTTCAAAACAATTATGACCATTTATTGTTAATGAATTGATTCTGCAATAACACACTGACCTGGAGTCGAGAATGTGATGGAGTCATATAGTTCGGACAATGTTCAAGAAGAGCTCACAGAGTACAGTGTGGGACTGATAACGTGACTGATTTAACTTACGGATGGAAAATGTATCCTATCTGTGGAGAAACATTCTATTGCTCCCTT
>NW_025130083.1:0-1130 GCF_004010195.1 Chiloscyllium plagiosum | reverse complement strand
CCATTTACAGTGCTACAATGTTACAGTGTTAAGTTTTTACTGAGGGAAAGTGTTACCATGTTACAGTGTTATATTGTTACAGTGGGAAAGTGTTACAGTGTTACCATGTTACAGTGTTACCACGTTACAGTGATAATGTGTTAGTGTTGCCGTGTTACAGTGTCATATTGTTACAGTGTTTCCATGTTACAGTGTTTTCATGTTACAGCATTACCATTTTACAGTGATAATGTGTTAGTGTTACCGTGTTACAGTGTCATATTGTTACAGTGTTTCCATGTTACAGTGTTACAGGGATACTGTGTACAATGATACCGTGTTACAGTGTTTCCATGTTACAGTGTTATATTGTTACAATGCTTCCATTTCACAGTGCTACAATGTTACAGTGTTGCTGTGTTACATTGTTATATTGTTACTGTGGGAAAGTGTTACAGTGTTACCATGTTACAGAGTTACCATGTTACAGTGATAATGTGTTAGTGTTACCATGTTACAGTGTCATATTGTTACAGTGTTTCTGTGTTACAGTATTTCCATGTTACAGTGTCATATTGTTACAGTGTTTCCGTGTTACAGTGATACTGAGTTACAGTGTTACTATGTTACAGTGTCATATTGTTACAGTGCTACAGGGAAACTGTGTTACAATGATACCGTGTTACAGTGTTATGTTGTTACAATGCTTCCATTTTACAGTGCTACAATGTTACAGTGTTATATTGTTACAGTGGGAAAGTGTTACAGTGTTACCATGTTACAGCGTTACCATTTTACAGTGATAATGTGTTAGTGTTACCGTGTTACAGTGTCATATTGTTACAGTGTTTCCGTGTTACAGTGTTTCCATGTTACAGTATCATATTGTTACAGTGTTTCCTTGTTACAGTGTTACCATGTTATAGCGTTACCATGTTACAGTGATAGTTACCATGTTATAGCGTTACCATGTTACAGTGATAATGTGTTAGTGTTACCGTGTTACAGTGTCTTATTGTTACAGTGTTTCAATGTTACAGTGTTACCATGTTACCATGTTATAGCGTTACCATGTTACAGTGATAATGTGTTAGTGTTACCGTGTTACAGTGTCATAGTGTTACAGTGTTTCCATGTTACAGTGTTACCAT
>NW_025130082.1:0-1130 GCF_004010195.1 Chiloscyllium plagiosum | reverse complement strand
AAGAATTTGGTCAGTGTTTGTCGGTTTGCTGTCTTTGCAGACACACCAGAGAAATCCGAGAGGCCTCGCACTCCATTCACAACGCCATAAACAAACACATAAATCGATTTACCATCTGTCAACCCCTCAGAAAACGAATAGGAAATGACATCACCACGAACCCCAGGAACCCCATCCAGGACAAACAAATAAATAGAAAGCAGGAGACAACATCTTCGCTTCTCTTGAAGGTCGCCATTGATGATGTTACCTAGCCAGGTAATGAAACGTCTGGATAACAAACGTACAGCTCAGCGAGCAAACCCTACACCATAAACATCAACCGGAGTTATAAACCTTCAGAAACCTTGGGACTACTAAGCCTCTCAGGGATGCTCCATCTCAGAATTATTTCAGTTAGGAAAGCTTTGGTTACTGCACTGGCATTCTGTTTTGCCGCTTGCACCCATTTGGAAAACATATCAACTATTATCAGACAATACCTTTTTCCTTCGCAGTGTGTTAGTTTGGTAAAATCCAGTTGTAAATGTTCAAATTGTTTTTGGGGTTTCGGAAGTGCTACATGACTCATCTGTATTTCCCTCCCCACATTATTGTGTCACAGATAACACATCGTTCACAATATTTCTGGAAGTAATGAGTAAATCCCTCAGTGTACCACTGAGCTGAAATGCTGTTATATCTTCCCTCCTTTGACACATGTTCCTTACCGTCTGTCAGTTTGGCATAGAATGGAAATAATGATCGTGGCAGAAAAGGTTTAACATTGGGACCACACCATACCCCTTACCTCAAACTGCACTCTGCTTTTTCCCACTCAAATGTGTTTTCAAGCCTGGACTTCGACTGTGACTCCCGTACGTCTGCTGATTTGGGTAAGGATTTTCGTCATTCTCATGTCAAACTGATCATTTATCGGCTGCTGGGCTGCCGTCCCTGCCGCTGAGTCTGCCCTTGCATTTCCTTGAGAAAGGGAATTGTTATTTTTCGTGTGGGCATCATAATTACACACAGCGATTAATTTAGGCAATACGAACGTTTCCAAGAGGTCAGAAATCTGATCACGGGTGTGTGATGGACTTTCTGGTGAAGGCCACGAAGTCCCTGTATTTCCACAGGGTTCCAACATC
>NW_025130081.1:0-1130 GCF_004010195.1 Chiloscyllium plagiosum | reverse complement strand
AAGAACAGGGACAGCCCATTCCGTGCCTCCAGCATATTACTCAGGAAGAGAAGGAGTGATGGACCACACCAGAGCCCCTCGAAAATATTTGAAGGTGGTAACCTAGACTCTAATGTTTTCTTATTTTAAAGGAAATGTCAAGTGTCTGTCCCAGATGCAAGGTGACTGGTCAGACTACTTGGTTTGAAGCAAAACACTATTTATTTAAACATGAAAGATAAAATGAAACCAAATAAAGAGGAATTTAGAATAACGTAATTCTATTGGCCAAGTTAACAGAATAATAGATCTAGGAATGATTACTAATGAACTGGTCCAATATAGGGAAATCCCATAAACACAGCCCCTGGCAAAAAGGAATGTTTAGACACAGAATGTCACAAACATTTCTCCAATCCAGGAATTAAAAACAGCACCAAGAGAAAATTCAGAGAGAGTAGCAGCCAGGAGACATTCACTTAAGCTTCCAACTCTGTGGCGACACCAAGAGTTTCTGATGTTGCCGAGAAAGCAAAACCCAGAGATCCTAATCTCTGAGAGCTGGCCACACCCATTCAGGCTGCATTAAAATAAACACAAGGTCTCCCTATCTGTTACTCAAGTGATCTTAACTAGCCAGCTTGGTAACGGTCGTTCAATGTCTCTCTTAAAAGAAACCAGGACAAAATAACCTCTTCAAGCTGCAGCATTGTCACACTAGTCTGTACAATGACTGTCAAACAGGAACCAGTGGTAACCAGTCAGGCCCTTGGCCCTATCCTATCGGATGAGGTTGAAGCCAGTCAGTCCCTTGAGACACTTACACAGGAACAGCAGGAGGTCATTCCCACCTCAATGCACTTACACGGGGGCAGAATGAGGTAATTGATGCTGATTCCCGTGGAATGTCTTATGCCCAAAATGTCGATTCTCCTGCTTCTCGGATGCTGCCTGACCTGCTGTGCTTTTCCAGCAATCGACGCTCTACTCTGATCTCCAGCATCGGTAGTCCTCACTGTCTCCTAATCGATGCTCTAACATGATGAAGAAGTAGAGCAGAGGCTGCACAGAGAGATTGCTCCACGTGTTCCTCCTGACTCCGTTGCTCATGATACACCCGTGGGACTTGAACATGTTTTTTTAGTGTTGAG
>NW_025130080.1:0-1130 GCF_004010195.1 Chiloscyllium plagiosum | reverse complement strand
GGACAGTGTAGAGGGAGCTTTACTCTGTATCTACCTCTGTGCTGTCCCTGTCCCTGGGAGTGTTTGATGAGGGGACAGTGTAGAGGGAGCTTTACTCTGTAACTCACCCTGTGCTGTCCCTGTCCCTGGGAGTGTTTGATGAGGGGACAGTGTAGAGGGAGCTTTACTCTGTATCTAACTCTGTGCTGTCCCTGTCCCTGGGAGTGTTTGATGAGGGGACAGTGTAGAGGAAGCTTTACTCTGTATCTAACCCTGTGCTGTCCCTGTCCCTGGGGGGGATTGATGGGGGACAGTGTCGAGGGAGCTTTACTCTGTATCTAACCCTGTGCTGTCCCTGTCCCTGGGAGTGTTTGATGGGGGGGACAGTGTAGAGGGAGCTTTCCCCTGTCTCTAACCCCCCCTGCCCCTGGGCGTGTTGGATTGGGGGGACGGGGACGGTGCAGAGCGGGGTCGGTCCCTGAACGTCCCTCTGAGACTGTGTCCGCGCTCTCTCTCGCCCACAGTTTAACGGGAAGACCTCTTTCGGCATGTCGGCTTTTAACCTCAGCAACGCCATCATGGGGAGTGGCATTCTCGGGCTGGCCTACGCCATGTCCAACACTGGCATCGTCGTCTTTGTGTGAGTATGGGGGGCTGGGAAGCGGGTCTGGGTTGCCAACGTCCCTGGGCATTGAGGGAGGCGGTGAGAGAGGGGGGGGGCTGGGAAGCGGGTCTGGGTTGCCAACGTCCCTGGGCATTGAGGGAGGCGGTGAGAGAGGAGGTGCCCAGCTCACCGTGTGGGGCAAGGGCAGGGTTTGGCGAAACTTCCCGAGCTTCGGACGGGATGGGGCTCTGCGTGGTTACCAGCCTCTCTGCGTGGGTGTGGTGGGAATTGAAGGCATGCCAGGGGAAGACTGGCTTCAGTATTTCCCGCATTTCAATACTTCGCAATACTGCCTGCCCCTTGCATCATTCCTGGCCCCAGGCCCATCTGGATTCCCTCCAGGTCTGAAAATAGCTTGTCACGTCCGCACAACGCCAAAGGGAGCAGGTGTTCGGAGTCTCTGTTTGTGTTTTAACAGCTTGGAGCTGCAAGGAGCGATACTCACAGCACTGACCGTCCCACAGTGCCCGCTCCCTCAGCACTGACC
>NW_025130079.1:0-1130 GCF_004010195.1 Chiloscyllium plagiosum | reverse complement strand
AATCTCAGTTAGTGACAGGGAATGAATCACAGTCAGTGACAGGGATTGAGCCTCAGTCAGTGACTAGGATTGAATCTCAATCAGTGACAGGGATTGATGCTCAGAAAGTGATAGGAATGTAATCTCAGTCAATGAAAGGAATAGAATCGCTGTCAGTGACAGGGTTTGAATCTCAGTTAGTGACAGGGTTTGAATCTCAGTTAGTGACAGGGATTGAACCTCAGTCAGTGACTGGGATTAAATCTCAATCAGTGACAGGGATTGATGCTCAGAAAGTGTTAGGAATGGAATCTCAGTCAATGACAGGAATAGAATCGCAGACAGTGACAGGGATTGAATCTCAGTCAGTGACTGGTATTAAACCTCAGTCAGTGACCGGGATTGACCCTCAGACAGTGACAGGGATTGAATCTTAGTCAGTGACAGTGATTCAATCACTGAGATTCCACCCCTGTCACTGACTGAGATTCAATCACTGTCACTGACTAAGGTTCAATCCCTGACATTCATTAAGGTCAATCCCTATCACTGACTGAAACTCACTTAGTAAAAAGGATTGCATCTCAGTCAGTGACAGTGATTGAATCTCAGTCAGTGACAGGGGTGGAATCTCAGTCTGTGACAGGGATTGAACCACAGTCAGTGAAAGGGATTGAACCTCAGTCAATGAGAGATAATGAACCTCAACCATTGTCAGGGATTGAACCTTAGTCAGTGACAGTGATTGAATCTCAATCTTTCACCGGGATTGAATCTCAGTCAGTGACTGGGAATGACCCTCAGACAGTGACAGGGATTGAATCTCAGTCAGTGACAGGGATTGAGACTCAGTCAGTGACAGGGATTGAGCCTCAGTAAGTGACAGGCATTTAACCTCACTCAGTGGCAAGGATTGAAACTCAGTCAGTGACAGGGGTTGAGTCTCAGACAGTGACAGGGATTCAATGTCAGTCAGTGACTGGGATTGACCCTCAGACAGTGACAGGGTTTGAATCTCAGTTGGTGATAGGGATTGAAACTCGTCCAGAGACTGGTATTGAATCGCAGTCAGTGACAGGGTTGAGCCTCAGTCAGTGTCAGGGATTTAAACTCAGTCAGTGACAGGGACTGAATCTCAGACAGTGACACGG
>NW_025130078.1:0-1130 GCF_004010195.1 Chiloscyllium plagiosum | reverse complement strand
CATCACTGTGCTCCTGCTGCACAAATCAAGAACACTCCAAACCGCATCAATTGCATCGAGGCTGCGAGCGCAGGTAACTGCAGCCGCTCCCCACAGTCCGGGAAACTGTGTGATCACAGAAGCACACATTGAACAGCCAGGAAACTCAACATAATTACAGTGCCAGAGGCCGTGCCAGGAACGGCACCTGAGAAACAACAGAAACACTCTTTTGAGCTCCGGACCTGGTTATATTTCTCAATCAGCAATCGAAGTTTACATTGGTTATATCAACTGATCCCTCACTCAAGGAACCAACAACTGCTGCAAACGGAGGAGAAAATGAGGACTTTAGATACTGGACATCAGAGTCTAGAGTGCGGTTCTGGAAAACACAGCAGGTCAGACAGCATCTGAGGAGCAGGACAATCGATGTTTTGGGCATGTGCCTGATGACTTGCTCATGCCAGAAACGTCCAGTATCCTGCTTCTTGGATGCTGCCTAACCTGCTGTACTTTTCCAGCAACACCGTCTGCATTGCTGCAGACTGTCATACAATCCAAACTTCCAGCCGCAGAATCAGCAACACTCAGTGTAATGAGTCAACCTATTGAGGACACCTGGCGGTGGTGTTTAGTGTCAAGTAGATCTTCATGAATGCGTGTCGTGAATTGTCTGTCTTTATAATGTTCCCTGCTCTCACTACGTGCAATATTGTTTGACCATATTTGTATTGCACATGATGGGTATTGGGTCCATTGTTCTGGTGAGTTGTTGTCTAAATGTGGCTTTCACTTTATATTCTCTCATAGATCCGAGTAGTCAAAGGCTGCCGTTCCGAGACATTTTTGCTTGATGTGTTGGGTATTGGCATGCCCTCCTAACGTTGTTTTTCTGCAAGGAATTTGCGGGAATATCTAATGCTGCAAAGCATTTCTGGAGGATCCAGTAAACACCACAATCAGTTGTACAGAGCGGCAATGCACAGACATGACGAGGTCAACAAATTCGACCAGAACAACACAACAATAATCGGACAATAGTGGGCAGCCAGAGATTTTCTTGAATGACGAGACTCATCCAATGACTCCATCAAAGAACATGTTGACCTGGACATAACATACCGAGACCTGTAATGAACGACAAGAAG
>NW_025130077.1:0-1130 GCF_004010195.1 Chiloscyllium plagiosum | reverse complement strand
TTCGGGGCAGCACGGTGGCACAATGGCTAGCACTGCTGCCTCACAGCGCCAGAAACAAAGGTTCAATTCTCCACGTCAGGGAACTGATTGTGCGGAGTTTGCAAATTGTCCCCTTGGGTTTGCTCTGGTTTCCTCCCATAATCCAACGATGTGCAGATTAGGTGAATTGACCATGCTAAATTGCCCGTAGTGTAGGATGAAGGGGTAAATGTAGGGGAATGGTTTGGGGGGAGTTGCTCTATGGAGGGTTGGTGTGAACCTGTTGGGCCGAAGGGCCAGTTTGCACACTGTAAGTAATCTAATCTAATCTAAAAAAGAACAGGTTGGGTGGAAAATGAGGAGGGGGTGTAGAATTGCTCATCAGTGAGTGCGTCACAGCTACAGAAATGAAGGTTGTTGAGGATGGTTTGTCTACTGAGTCAGTATGGGTGGAAATTAGGAACAGCAAGGGAACAGTCACCGCATTTGGGGATTTTCTACAGTCCACCTAATAGCAGTAGAGAGATTGAAGATCTCATAGGCGGGCAGATTCTGGAAAAAAGCAAAAGGAGCAGGATTATAGTTATGAGTGATTTCAACTTTTCCAATATCGACTGGAACCTCTTAAGTGCAGATGGTGCGGATGAAGCCGTTTTTGTCAGGTGTGTTCAAGATGGTTTCCTTACTCAGTATGTAGACAGACCGACGAGAGAAGACGCTATTTTGGATTTCGTGCTCGGCAATGAGGCAGGACAGGTGTCAGAACTCACCGTGGGAGAGCACTTTGGTGAAAGTGATCACAACTGCTTCACATGTAGCATAGTCTGCGAGAGTGAAAGGAGCAGTTTCCGAGGGAAGATATTTAATTGTGGAAAAGGAAATTATGATGCTATCAGACAGGAGTTTGGAAGTACAGACTGGGAGCAATTGTTCCATAGAAAGGGCACAGCAGACATGTGGACACTGTTTGAGGAGCAGTTGTTGCGAGTGATACACTAATTTGTTCCTCTGAGACAGGTAAGAAGGGGTAAGATTAAGGAACCTTGGATGACGAGAACAGAGCAACGTCTCGTAAAAAAAGAATCAGTTAGCTTACGTAAGCTGGGGGAAACAAGGATCTGGCACAGCTTTAGAGGATTACAGGCTTGCTA
>NW_025130076.1:0-1130 GCF_004010195.1 Chiloscyllium plagiosum | reverse complement strand
TTCAATAAGTTCACCTCTCATTCCATGTGGACTTGATGGATGGGATATTCTGCTTCCACACTGTAGATATTCTATGGAAATGACAAGAAATTTGGACTATTCCGAGTGTGTATCTACCTGATCTACTATTATCTAGGTCTTGTATGTTTCAATAAGTTCACCTCTCATTCCATGAGTGGCCTGTTAAAGCATCCATAATATAAGGCCCTCATCCCTGGAATACGTGAAGTGAAACATCTCTAAACTGCTTCCAATGTAATTATATCCTTACTCAGATAAGGCGACAAAGAAAAACTAATCTCAAACTCAGGTCTTGAGATTTATTTTTGTTTTCTCAGCATTGTAGGTCTTTGGAACTCTCTTTCCCGCAGACCATTGGCGGCGGAGATATTGAATATTTTTGAGGCACAGACAGAAGTTTCATAAATAGCAACGGAGTCGAGGATTATCGGGGATTGGCAGGAACGTGCGGTGTGGGGGGAAATGTAAACAATGGTAACAAATGACACTGCTCCAGCACATTCATTCGTATAATGCAAAAAGAAATGATAATATTGATAAAATTTTAAGGGGAAATCCAATATGGCCACGATCCAGACGGTCTGCTTTACTGTGCTCTGCATCACAGCACGGGAAAAGTGGTGTTCTAACTCACTCCATCCCAGTCATTTACTTAAAATTCAAAAACAAAAATGCAATTGAAGCTTTACTAATCAAGTTTTGACAAGTGGAAATGACAAAACGTGGGAAAGAATCGAGTAAGTCCCAACATGCGGTGCACCCGTCAGAAGCATCGAGCATGCCTGAGGCCGCCCCTTCGACCCAGTCTGCTCATTGAATAGACCCAGTTACCCACCAGGCCTTGGTCACGGAGTTATGTGAAATGATTGAAGGCATGATAAAAGAAAAGCTCAGCAGTAGGTTAGAGCCGTTCTCAACCGTGCTCCAAAAATGTGACTTGAACGCCTTGGAAACAGAACGTATCAGTTTTAGCGCCGAACTGCAGTGGCAGAGACCACAACTGATTTCTCTAAGGAGCGGATGCTCGCCCTTGAAAAACAGGTCAGCACCTGAATTGAACAAGATCACGACCTTGGGAACAGGGGCAGGATGAAGAATTTTCACATCGT
>NW_025130075.1:0-1130 GCF_004010195.1 Chiloscyllium plagiosum | reverse complement strand
AGTGATATTTGTGGCATTCTGGGCAGTGATGGAGCTTTTCTGAGATTACAAAGGGATCTGGATGAAATGCGTGAATGGCTGAAAAACTGAAGATGGAGTTCAATGCGGGTAAATGTGAGGTAATGCATTTAGGTTACAACAAACAAGGGTCGAGCTTTCACAATTAATGGTAGGGTCTTCAGTAGTGTTGTAAGCCTTGGGGTTCAGGTACGTAGTTCTTTGAAGTTTGCCACAAGGAGAGACAGGATGGTTATAAATCGTACTTGCCTTCATTGCTCAGTCATTCGAGTTTAGGAGTTTGGGAAGTCATGTGTAGATTGTACAGGACATTGGTAAGGCCTGTTCTTGAATACTCTGCCCAGTTATAGGAAGGATATTAAGCTGGAGAGGGTTCAGATCACATTTACCGGGATGGTGATGGGTATAGAAGGTTTCAGTTATAAAGGAAGGTTGTGCAGTCTGGGACATTTTTCACTTGAGCCTGGAGGCTGAGAGGTGACCGTATAGAAGTCTACAAAATAAGAAGGGGTATAGATAGAGTTAATGTGACTTGTCTTGTCCAAATAGCAGGTCATTTTGGGACTAGGGGCTACATTTCTTAAGGTTAGAAGGGAGAGATTTAAAATCAGAAAACATGAGGAGCAAACTGTTACAGAGTGTTTTTTGTGTGTGGAATAAAATTTCCAAGGAAGGGGTGAATGTGTGTACAATTACAATGCTTAAAATATTAGTACAGGAATAGGATAGGTTTGAAGGGATGTGATCCAGGAACAGGCAGCAGGAACAAGGTTAGTTTAAGATTATGGTCGGCATAAACCGAACTGCTAAATTCCGTGCTATATGACTACATGATGATGAAAATAATGCTGTGGCCTTATTTAAGAAAGACTGCAAGGGGAAGCCAAGGAACTGCAGACTGAGCAGACAGAAATCAAGGATCGGTAAAGTGTTGGAGATCATTCTGCGATGTAGGATTTACATGCATTTGGAAAGACAAGGATTGATTACAGACAGTTAGAGTGGCTTCGTGCGTGGGAAAACATGTCTCACAAACTTGACTGATTTTGTTGAATATGTGACCAAAATATAGATGAAGACAGAGCAATAGACATTGTTTCTGACTTCAGCAA
>NW_025130074.1:0-1130 GCF_004010195.1 Chiloscyllium plagiosum | reverse complement strand
GGGATTATACGCCAGCACTGTATCAGTGTGGGAATATACACCAGCACTGTATCAGTGTGGGATTATACGCCAGCACTGTATCAGTGCGGTATTATACACCAGCACTGTATCAGTGTGGGATTATACACCAGCACGGAATCAGTGTGGGATTATACACCAACGTTGAATCAGTGTGGGATTATACACCAGCACGATGTCAGTGTTTGATTATACACCAGCGCGGAATCAGTGTGAGAATATACACCAGCATGGAATCCGTGTGGGATTATACACGAGCACTATATCAGTGTGGGATTATACACCAGCACCGAATCTGTGTGGGATTATACACCCACACTGTACCAGTGTAGAATTATATACTAACACTGTATCAGTGTGGGATTATATGGCAGCATTGTATCAGTGTGGGATTATACATCAGCTCTGAATCTGTGTGCGCGTATACACCCACATGTAGCAGTGTAGGATTATACACCAGTACTGCATCAGAGTGGGTTTATACACCAGCACGGTGTCAGTGTGGGATTGTACACCAGCACTGTATCAGTGTGGGATTGTACAACAGCAATGTATAATTGTGGGATTATACGACAGCACTGTATCAGTGTGGGATTATACATCAGCACTGTATCAGTGTGGGATTATACACCAGCACTGAAACAGTGTGGGATTATACACCCGCACTGTTTCAGTGTGGGAATATACACCAGCACTGTATCAGGGTGCCTATATACATCAGCACTGTATCAGTGTGGGATTGTACACCAGCACTGTATAATTGTGGGATTATACGACAACACTGAATCTGTGTGGGATTATACACCAGCACTGTATCAGTGTGGAATTATACACCAGCACTGTATCAGTGTGGAATTATACACCAGCACTGTATCAGTGTGGGATTATACACCAGCACTGAAACAGTGTGGGATTATACACCAGCACTGTATCAGTGTGGGATTATACACCAGCACTGTATCAGTGTGGGATAATACACCAGCACTGAAACAGTGTGGGATTGTACACCAGCACAGTATCAGTGTGGGATTATACGTCAGCACTATATCGGTGTGGGATTATATACCAGCACTGAATCTGTGTGGGATTATACACCAGCACTGAATCAGTGT
>NW_025130073.1:0-1130 GCF_004010195.1 Chiloscyllium plagiosum | reverse complement strand
GAGTGATTACCTCCTGTTCCTGTGCCCCAATCTCAAGCAGTTGAGTGACTGCCTCCTGTTCCCGTGTCCCAATCTCGAGCAGTTGAATGACTCCCTCCCCTCCCTGTGACCCAGACTCATGCAGTGGAATGACTGCCACCTGTTCCTGTGACCCAGTCTCGAGCAATTGAGTGACTCCATCCTGTTCCTATTCCCAGTATCGAGCAGTTGAGTTGTTCCCTCCTGTTCCTGTGTCCCAGTATCGAGCAGTTTGGTGACTCCCTCCTGTTCCTGTTTCCCAATCTCACGCAGTTGAGTGACTCTCTCCGGTGCCTGTGTCCCAGTCTCGAGCAGTTGAGTGACTCCCTCCTGTTCCTGTGCCCCAATCTCAAGCAGTTAAGTGACTGCCTTCTGTTCCAGTGTCCCAGGCTCGAGCAGTTGAGTGACTGCCTTCTGTTCCTGTGTCCGAGCCTCGAACAGTTGAATGAATCCCTCCTGTTCCTGTGACCCAGACTCGAGCAGTTGCGTTACTACCTCCTGTTCCTGTGCCCCAGTCTCGAGCAATTGAGTGACTCCCTCCTGTCGTGTGTCCCAGTCTCGAGCAGTTGAGTGACTCCCTCCTGTACCTGTGTCCCAGACTCGAGCGGTTCAGTGACTGCCTCCTGTTCCTGTGTCCCAGTCTCGAGCAGTTGACTGACTCCCTCCAGTCCCTATGTCACAGTCTCGAGCAGTTGACTGACTCCCTCCTGTTCCCGTGACCCAGTCTCAAGCAGTTGAGTGACTCCTACCCGTTCCAGTGTCGCAGTCTCGAGTAGTTGCGTGACTACCTCCTGTTCCTGTGTCCCAAACTCGAGCAATTGAGTGACTCCCTCCTGTTCCTGTTTCCCAGTCTCGGGCAGTTGAGTGACTGCGTCCAGTTCCGGTGTCCCAGACTCGAGCAGTTGAATGACTCCATCCTGTCCCTGTGTCCCAGTCTCGAGTAGTTGAATGCCTCCCTCCTGTTCCTGTGTTCCAGTTTCGTGCAGGGGAATGACTCCCTCCCGTTCCTGTGTCCCAGTCTCGAGCAGTTGAGTGACTCCCTCCTGTTCCTGTTTCCCAGTCTCGAACAGTTGAATCTCTCCCTCCAGTTCCTGTGTCCCAGTCTCGAGCAG
>NW_025130072.1:0-1130 GCF_004010195.1 Chiloscyllium plagiosum | reverse complement strand
CCCACCGCACACTCCTCCCAGTCTGTTACACAGGGAAACTGACCCAATGCACACACCTCCCTGTCTGTTACACAGTGATACTAACTCACTGCACACTCCTCCCAGTTTGTTACACAGTGATACTGACCCACTGCACACTCCTCCCAGTCTGTTACAGTGATACTGAACCACTGCACAGACCTCCCAGTCTGTTACACAGTGACACCCACTCACTGCACACTCATCCCAGTCTGTTACACAGTGATACTGACCTACTGCACACTCCTCCCAGTCTGTCATACAGCGAATCTAACTCACTGCCCATGCCTCCCAGCCTGTTACACAGTGATACTGACCCACTGCACATTCCTCCCAGTCTGTTTTTCTGTGATGCTGACCTATTGCACACACCTCCCAGTCTGTTATAGTGACACAGACTCACTGCACACTCCTCCCAGTCTGTTACACAGTGATACTGACCCACCGCACACTCCTCCCAGGCTGTTTCACAGTGATGCTGACCTAATGCATGCACCTCCCAGCCGGTTACATAGTGATACTGACCCACTGCACACTCCTCCCAATCTGTTAGTGATACTGACCTACTGCACACTCCTCCCAGTCTGTTACACAGCGATACTGACCCACTGCAGACTGCACCCAGTTTGTTGCACAGTGTTACTGACTCACTACACACTCCAGCCAGTTTGTTTCAGAGTCATGCTGACCTACTGCTCACACCTACCAGTCTGTTACATAGCGATAATGACTCACTGCACTCTCCTCCCAGCCTGTTTTACACTGATACTGACTCACTGCAGACTCCTCCCAGTCTGTTACACAGTGATACTGACCTGCTGCACCCTCCTCCCAGTCTGTTACACAGTTACACTGACCTGCTGCAAACTCCTCCCAGTCTGTTACACAGTGATAATGACCTGCTGCACACTCCTCCCAGTATGTTACACAGTGACACTGACCTGCAGCACACTCCTCCCAGTCTGTTTCACAGTGATACTGACCTAATGCACAGACCTCCCAGTCTGTTACACAGTGATGCTGACCCACTGCACACTCCTCCCAGTCTGTTACACAGTGATAATGACTCACTGCACAGACCTCCCAGTCTGTTACACAGTGATACTGACCCA
>NW_025130071.1:0-1130 GCF_004010195.1 Chiloscyllium plagiosum | reverse complement strand
ACTGTCCCCCATGTACAGAGTGTCCCCTGTGTACAGACTGTTCCCTGTGTACTGACTGTCCCCTGTGAAAGGACTGTCCCCTGTGTAAGAGGGTGCCCCGTGTAAGACTGTCCCCTGTGTACGGACTGATCCCTGTGTACAGACTGTCCCCGTGTAAGACTGTCCCCTGTGTACACACTGTCCCCTGTGTACAGAGTGTCTCCTGTGAACGGATTGTCCCCCATGTACAGAGTGTCCCCTGTGTACGGACTGTTCCCTGTGTACAGAGTGTCTCCTGTGAACGGACTGTCCCCCATGTACAGAGTGTCCCCTGTGTACGGACTGTTCCCTGTGTACGGACTGTCCCCTGTGTAAGGACTGTCCCCTGTGTAAGAGTATGCCCCGTGTAAGACTGTCCCCTGTGTACGGACTGTGCCCCGTGTAAGACTGTCCCCTGTGTACAGACTATCCCCTGTGAACAGACTGTCCCCCATGTACACACTGTTCCCTGTGTACAGAGTGTCTCCTCTGTACAGACTGTACCCTGTGTACCGACTGTTCCCTGTGTACGGACTGTCCCCTGTGTACAGAGTGTCTCCTTTGAACGGGCTGTCACCCATGTACAGAGTGTCCCCTGTGTACGGACTGTTCCCTGTGTAAGACTGTCCCCTGTGTACAGAGTGTCTCCTGTGAACGGACTGTCCCCCATGTACAGAGTGTCCACAGTGTACGGACTGTTCCATGTGTACTGACTGTCCCCTGTGTAAGGACTGTCCCCTGTGTAAGACTGTGCCCCGTGTAAGACTGTCCCCTGTGTACGGACTGTTCCCTGTGTACAGACTGTCCCCGTGTAAGACTGTCCCCTGTGTACGGACTGTCCCCTGTGTACAGAGTGTCTCCTGTGAATGGACTGTCCCCCATGTACAGAGTGTCCCCTGTGTACGGACTGTTCCCTGTACAGAGTGTCTCCTGTCAATGGACTGTCCCCCATGTACAGAGAGCCCCCTGTGTACGGACTGTTCCCTGTGTACGGACTGTCCCCTGTGTAAGACTGAGCACCGTGTAAGACTGTCCCCTGTGTACGGACTTTTCCCTGTGTACAGACTGTCCCTGTGTAAGACTGTCCCCTGTGTACGGACTGTCCCCTGTGT
>NW_025130070.1:0-1130 GCF_004010195.1 Chiloscyllium plagiosum | reverse complement strand
TACAGATGAAATTGGCAATATCATGTTCCCTCATTCTCGTCTCAGCTGCTTTTCCCCCAATTCTGAATGTTTTCCATCTCCACCCCAATGCTATATCCACATTGTAATTGAAGCCCTGTAAGTGGCACTTCATCAACTCTCGTCTCAGCTGCCATGTCCCCCAATTCTGAATGTTTTCTATCTCCACCCCAATGCTATATCCACATTGTAATTGAAGCCCTGTAAGTGGCACTTCATCACAGTTGATTGGCATTAATAAATCAACAGCATGACCCTCACCTGCCCTCTCTGATCTTGGATTATCAATCTGAATTGCATTTGTCAGGGATAATTCACTGTTAACATATCCATGCCGTTTGTCTATTATAACCCCATGTTGTCTCAGGCACATTTTCCTGTCAGATTATCGACTATAAAAATTATCTTAATGTTTTATTTATATTGTAATGACTGATCACTAGTTGCAGACTGTATGTTTCCAATTATAAACAGAGAAACGCATTTATGTTCCGACAATCCTCTGTCATTACTCCCACATTCAATTCAGATTGAATGATAACACACAATCAATTTACCATCTCCAACATTCCTTCCACAGTCACCCTCACATCTCCCACTCTGAATGTGTAACTTTTAAACGTTATTTTGAAATTTAATAATAACTCTATTGAATTGAAATGGGTCAACTGGAGCTATTTGTTCAGCGACTGTGATTAATGTCAGTGCTGTGGATCCTAAGTGTGTCACTGGAGGATTAGCCTCTTCTTCACCTAAGAACTGGTTCGATGTGATATCCCATAGTATGAGCAGGAGCACCACCCACAGCACTAACAGGGATCAGCAGCTCCAGAGAGAGGGGAAGGAGAGATCAGAATCTGAGAACATTTGACTGGAACGTTCCAACAATGAACAGGAGTTTATCCGAAGGTCTTTACTACCTTTCTCAGCCTTGGATACCATTAGCATCACGAATCGAAGATATCCTTTGGATTACTCAAGGTGGTTACTATCCCATCCTCGCTTTCGTTGGTATTCCTAGTAAGTCATTCTCTTTGTCTATTAAAACGGGCTGAACTGTGTTTCTGCTCATGTTAGTTAAATTTTGGAAAAGGGGAAGTCAGTGTCTTCAC
>NW_025130069.1:0-1130 GCF_004010195.1 Chiloscyllium plagiosum | reverse complement strand
TTCCCACCCATTGATTGAGACTGCATTAACAATTGCAGATTCTATCCCCAATAGCCCATTTTGGAGAGAACATCGCTCATGTCTTTCCTCATGGATTCACTCATGGTACCTGCCCGAAGCATACTGACATACACCTCCAGCAGGTCCTGGCCAATCAAGTCCCACAGAGCAGAATAGAGCTCGACCGGTAAGCCGTCGCTTTCGGGAGTTTTATTCTTTTCAAAGGACTCGAGGGCCTTGGTCAGCTCGTCCAGAGATAGTGGCTGATCCAGCCTCTCCCGTGTTCTGTTGTCTAAGACCTCCATGATAGAGGACAGGAATGACTGGGAGGCTGCGCTGTCGGTCGGCTTCGCGTCATTCAGACTGGCATAGAAGGATTTGCTGATCCTCATAATGTCAGCCTGAGATGATGTTACCAAGCCATCTTCTCCCTTCAGGCTGCTGAGCATGGAGTTCTCCTTGTGCATCTTCTGGAAAAGGAAATGTAAACATATCTTGTTCTGCTCCACGGCGGGGACCTTGCACCGGTAGATTATCTTGGAGGCCTCTGAGGCAAAGAGCGAGGCTTGCTGGCCCTTCACCTCGTGCAGGTTCTCCATGACATCGATCCCCATCAACTGCAGCAGGAGCAATTTCTGCATGGTTTTCTGGAGTTTGGACAGTATTCACCGCCTCTCTCTCACCTTCTGCACACTTTTGAGGATGAAGAATCTCTTGATGTTCCCTTTTTCCATTTCCCACCAATCCGCGGGAGAAAAAGGGGCTTCATGGTTCTCCAACCTGCGTAATCCCCCTTGAGCTCCTCAATGTTTTCTGGGGACAACAGCTTTGTGTTCAGCTTCCACCTTCCCTTACCAGCCCGCTGCTCGTCCTGTAGGTGACAGTCGGCCAGCAGGAGGCAGTGGTCAGAGAAGAACACCGGCTTGACGTCGGTGGATCTGACTGAGAGCGTTCGGGACACAAACAGGTAATCTATCCTTGAGCGGATAGACCTGTCTGCCCGTGACCAGGTGTATCTACGCTGCACTCCGTCTGCAGGGTTGCTGAAGACATCGTACAGCTTGGCATCTTTGACCGTGTCCATCAGGTCTCTGGATGTGGCGTCCAGTTTACTGCCTCCCCGCCGGATC
>NW_025130068.1:0-1130 GCF_004010195.1 Chiloscyllium plagiosum | reverse complement strand
TAGCTTCCTTTTATTCTTTAAACTTTCCCTTCTCATTAAATTGGTCATTCTTTGCTTTTTTTAATGTTCTGCCCAATCTTTTGGCCTGCCATCTGCCTTTGCATAACTATAACCATTTTCTTTACATTTGATGCTATTTTAGTTTAGCCACAGATGAAGGGCCTGTCTTCTACAATTTGTCTTACTTGTTGGAGAATATCTATTCTGTGCAATCTGAAATATCCTCTTAAATGTTTGCCACTGCATGTCTATTGACTTATCCTTTAACTTATCAATTCACTTTAGTCAGTTCTTCTTTCTTGCCCTCATAATTGCCTTTATTTAATGTTTTTCATAAAATGTCAGACCTTCTCCCTCGCTGAAACAAAATTTAAAAATCAACCACATTATGGTTGCTGCTACCTCGGGATGTCTTTATTATGTTATTAGATTGTTAACTAATCCTATCTTGTTTCACAATATGATGTCAAGCATAGCCTACTCTCTGATCTGCTCCAGATCAGCCTGTTTTGAGACACTACCCCAAACATAATTCTATGAATTCTTGACCTAGGCTGTCTTTGCCCAAACGATTACCTTGAATTTATTCAAGTTCTCTGCTCTAACATCTTCCCAAAGACCAGGTTCCATCAATCTCAATCCCTCTGTTCACTGACCAACATTGGATCTCAGTTAAATAATAATTGATTTTAAAATTTTCTTCATTTCACTTCATGACTTTGTCCCTCAACCTTTGTCTCTACTGCAGTCCTCTGTGGCCTCTTAAACATGCCACTAAAAGCTAATGGTTCTGAAAGTGCTGATGTTAGTTATACTGGCTCCATCCACTCTACTTATGTCATACACAGTCTATAAGTGAGGACAGATAGTTCTATGCTAGCTTTTGGAGGGTTTAGATGATCCTGTACCAGAATCACTAAGATCCCATCGATTATGCCGCGCTAAACGCTGTAGTGTTTATGCTGACATGCAAAAACCCTCTTCGAATATTTCACTTTCCCCAAAATCTCCTGGGGCTAGATTTTGCTGGGCATCATGCTCCCTTAAAATTGGTGACCCTATTGGGACTAGGTTTTTCCAAATTTTCCAGATGGAATTCTTTTTCCCTCCATTTCCATCAGAAAACAGGA
>NW_025130067.1:0-1130 GCF_004010195.1 Chiloscyllium plagiosum | reverse complement strand
GCAGTACTAACCACTGTGCCACCGTGCTGCCCACAACCATCCTGACCTAATTTATATTGTCCCAAAACAATGTGGCCCTGGTAAACAGCAGTTTCTATAAGCGTTCCTACCATATCCCCTACCACCCTTCTTCATGTATGTCAGAACATATTAGCTGAAATATCATAAATGCAGTCTTTCTAGATTACTTACAATGTGGAAACAGGCCATTCGGCCCAACAAGTCCACACCGACCCGCCGAAGCTCACCCACCCAGATCCATTCCCAACCTGCACATTTTTGTACTGTGGGAGGAAACCGGAGTACCCGGAGGAAACCCACGCATACACGGGGAGAATGTGCAAACTCCACACGGAGAGTCGCCTGAGGCAGGAATTGAACCTGGGTCTCTGGCACTGTGAGGTTATATTGGGCTACCATCACCAATAGAGAAGACAAGGTATTGCATGAATGTCTCTGACTCCATTGACTTTTGGAATATTTTCTAATTAACTTGTGCAGAGATATTATTACATGCCTTTGGAGCAGGTGAGACTTGAACCCAGGCCATCAGCTCATAGTCCTGAGACATCACAAGGTGCCAATCAGGCCACATATTTGAGTACAATTCACTATCATGAGGTCAGATGGACAGCGTGGATCATGTGGTCATGCTGCTCAATTGGGGATGGAAGGCAGATGAATCATGGACTCCTGATAAATAGAATGGCTTTTCAGTTTGCCGCACGTTCGAACCATCAACACCACCCCCTTTCAGAAAACATGTTACTTATTCTTTCCACTTAGATGTAGATATTTTTAATCAACCTGTTCCAGGCACATTGTAAGATGCCTTGTGGGCCTTCTGGCTCAGAGTTTAGGACATCGCGCAGTTCCACAACGGTCTCTGTGTTGCTCTCTCCTTTATATTGAAAGGAGGCCCGAATGACCACATCACTGGACATCGAGTGAATCCTTAGAAGAGTATAAAGAAAGTAGGAGTATACTTAAGAGGGAAATCAGGAGGGCAAAACAGGGACATGAGATAGCTTTGGCAAATAGAATTAAGAAGAATCCAAATATGTTAAGGACAAAAGGGTAACTAGGGAGAGAATAGCACCCCTCAAAGATCAGCAAGGCAGCCTTTGTGT
>NW_025130066.1:0-1130 GCF_004010195.1 Chiloscyllium plagiosum | reverse complement strand
AATCATGAGCCCTTCATTAGGAGATTAAATGTCGCAAAAATATGAAACAAGGGGTAAAACAAATAAGAACAGGAAAGAGGTCGTACTTCAAAAGTTAAGTGGACTAAAGTTTGAGTCAATTAGACCAGACAGGTTTCATCCCAAAACGTTGAAAAAAGAGGAAGACAATGAGAGAATGTGAAAGCGCTGGGAGTCATCTTTCAAGTTATGTGATCTCTGCAACGTCTCCCGTGGAGTGGAATTCGCGTTGGTACCCCACTGTTTTGCTTGTTCAGGAGGCTTTTCATCCGGTCCCACACAACTTCACGAAAGACAGTGTGGTTGTTGTAAACGTACCAGCATTCATTAAGGATTGTTTACCAGCTGGAAAGCATAGAGTAGGAATAAGCGCACTTTTCTCAGGTTGGTGTTCTGTTACTGGTGGAGTACCACAAGGATCAGTGACAGCACTGCTGCCTCACAGTGCTAGAGACCAGGGTTCAATTCCACCGTCACGCGATTGCCAACATGAAGTGTACACATTCTCAGTGTCTGCGTGGGATTCTGCGGATGCTGCTATTTCTGCACACAGTACAAACATTCACGGTTCAGGTGAATTGCCCATTATATCCAGGAATGTACAGGCTAGGTGGATTGGCCATGCGATATGCAGCATTTCAGAGAGAGAGTAGGGCCTCATTGCAGCGACTGCATTTCAGGGATTCTATGATTCAATGCTTGAACCAAATTGTTCCCAAACATTTTTCCAAATTTGGACATTTGGACCTCTTGTAATCTTTCCAAACTTGTTGATGACACCAACTGGATCGGAATGTATATTGTGAGGAGGATGGTGGGAGCCTTCAAGTGAAGTTTGACAGCCTCACGAATGGGTCAGTAAATGGCAATTTATCCATAGCACACGATAACTCCACAAAGAACTTCAATAATCTGGCTAAATCTGACTACCCTTTCGCAAAGTATCTTGAATTTTCGTCATACCCTTGATTTTCTTTCTCCAAGTGCCTTGCTCAACAACTTTATTTAAAAAAAAACATTGAGAAGCTTTCATGTGACAGATGTTAAGCTAACTGCTTGTCATTTCCTCCTTGACGTCTCTTCTGTTCTGACTAAATAAAACTCACTGATCT
>NW_025130065.1:0-1130 GCF_004010195.1 Chiloscyllium plagiosum | reverse complement strand
CTTCTACTCATCGATGTCCGTTTAATAGACTCTGCATATTTATGGTCATATGATTGACCAGAGCACTTGCCCCTGCACAGTACCAGATGAGCCCATCCTGATGTCATAGCTCACTCCTCACTGAGGACTGTTAGCAGTCTTCATTGAATACGTAATACTCACTGCATCAGTCTAATTTCTGACTCTTCCTATTTCTCGGTCTCCGGCAGGTGCATAGAACGTTCTTGACTCAACAGAATTCGGAAAATCATCTCGTCCATCCCCGCATGGAAGACGGTTGGTCAGCCAAAGAGCGATGGAGAGTGACATCTGGACCCTTCAGTAAATCCTGCAGTCGGTAAGATCACTCACAAGAGACAGCATGTGGAGGTAAGCGGACTGCTATATTCAGACCCACAAAACAGGGCATAGGTACAGTACTGGGCAGGGAAACGCAACGCTCTCGGCTTCATTGTCACCAGCTTGATAGGATGGAGAACTGGGCTGAGACGTGTCAAACGCATTTACAGTTGGAAAGGTTGAAGTGATTAATTTTGGAAGGTCAAATTTAAAAGCAGATTACAGGGCTCTAGGCAGAATTCTTGGTAGTGTGTAGTAACAGAGGGATCTTGGGGTTAATGTACATTGATCCATCAAAATTGCCACACAAGTGGATTGGGTTGTTGAGAAGGCTTATGGTGTGTTGGCTTTCATTAGCTGGGGGACTGAGTTTAAGAATGGTGTGGTTTTGATGTAGATCCCTCGAGACCTGGTAAGACCAGATTTGCAAAATTGCTTTCGGTTCTAGTCCCATCATTACAGAAAGGATGTGGAAGCTTTTTAGTGGGTACTGACGTGCTTTACAGTCACGCTGCCTGTACTCTGGGGTATATGTTATGAAGAAAGGTTAAGGGAGCCAAGACCATTCTTATTGTAGCGAGGAAGGTTCTGGAGCCACTTGATAAAGGTGAACAAGATGATGAGAGGTATAGATAGAGTGAATAGTCAGCGATTTTATACCATGGCAGAAATAGATATCACAAGAGGATAACTATTGGAAGGCTTCGGGGAGATTTCAGGTTTCTGTTCTTTACACAGAGTGGTGTGTATTAGGATTACACTGTCAATGGTAGGAGGAGAGTCAGATACGT
>NW_025130064.1:0-1130 GCF_004010195.1 Chiloscyllium plagiosum | reverse complement strand
GATTATAATAGGACCCATTCCATGCAGTTGAAAGTTCTTCATAGGTTCTATCTGACCCAAGTTTTCTCTCAAAATTCAAAGTGGGATTATCCTACAGCATGTCTTAAATGCAGAATGACTACAGGCACTCTTACTCATTGCATGTGGTCCTGCTGCAGGTTTTGTACATATTGGAGCACTGTGTTAGGTGTGGTAGAGTGGGTCTTGGGGACCATCTGGAAGTACCAGTCTATGTTAGGAAAATTAAAATCACCTATTATGTCAACCCTATTGCTCCTGCAAGTCTAGCCAGTCCCATTAATTATTTGGAGGCTTATAGTGCAACCACTATAACATCACCATCCCCCTCTTACTTCTTTGCACCGCTCACAAAACCTCATTGGATATTATCTCAGTTATTTCAACTTTAAATGCTAGAGTGATATGCGCCTTAATCAGAACTATTGGTATTTCAACTGTTTCCATTTATATCTCTTCCTCACATTGATTTTCACATTCGCAGCACCCCTTGTCAATGTACAGTGCAGATATGGAGCTGTAAATGGATGGGAACTGCACATCCTGTCACTTCCAGCATTGGTTGCATGTTTCCCCACACTGGGCAGTGATCTAATACAGTGTAACCGAACAAGGCAACCTGGGTTTATATATGAATGAACCAGTGCGGACTGCACAGCTTCCCATGCTGAACATTTAGCCCAGGATGAAAGATCAAGCATTGGTGTGGGCTGCACAGCGTTTCACTCTGGACATTGCTGGGTTGCAAACAGCTGTACACTAGCCGGATCGACACAGTGCTTCATCCTGAATATGTAATGGATGGGCTGGTTATGCGAGTTGGATTGCGAATGTTAGAGTACAAATCATCTGACAATACCTTTATTTTGTGTTATCATTCTGGTAATTGGACCCCTCAAATCCTGACTTATCCTGTTAGACCCATCCTTCTGGATGAGTGATGGTGAGTGTTGTTGCAGCATCTGAGTCTGCAACATGACCAAGAAACGGAGCAGAGGCTACAGAGAGCGGAGTCTCCGTAAAATGGAATGAGGGAATCACAATCAGATCAGCCGTGGTCTTAGTGAATGTTGGGGCACGATTGTGTGGACCACTAATGCAACTTATTCATA
>NW_025130063.1:0-1130 GCF_004010195.1 Chiloscyllium plagiosum | reverse complement strand
GAGTATATACCGGTGAGTGTGTGTGTATATACCCGTGAGTGTGTGAGTATGTATCTGTGAGTGTGTGTGTATATACCAGTGAGTGTGTGAGTATATATCAGTGAGCGTGTGAGTATATACCAGTGAGTGTGTGTGTATATACCAATGACTGTGTGTGTACATACCGGTGAGTTTGCGTGTATGTACCGGTGAGTGTGTGTGTATATACCGGTGAGTGCGTGAGTATATACCAGTGAGTGTGTGTGTATATACCGGGGAGTGTGTGTGTATATACCAGTGAGTGTGTGTGTATATACCAGTGAGTGTGTGAGTATATACCAGTGAGTGTGTGTGCATATACCAGTGAGTGCGTGAGTATATACCAGTGAGTGTGTGTGTATATACCGGGAAGTGAGTGTATATAGAAGTGAGTATGTGTGTATATACCAGTGAGTGTGTGTGTATATACCAGGGAGTGCGTGTGTATATACCAGTGAGTGTGTGTGTATATACCGGGGAGTGTGTGTATATAGAAGTGAATGTGTGTGTACATACAAGTGAGTGTGTGTGTATATACCAGGGAGTGCGTGAGTATATACAAGTGAGTGAGTGTGAATTTACCGGGGAGTGTGTGTGTATATACCAGTGAGTGTGTGTGTATATCCCGGTGAGTGTGTGTGTATATACCAGTGAGTGTGTGAGTATATACCAGTGAGTGTGTGTGTATATACCAGTGAGTGCGCGAGTATATACCAGTGAGTGTGTGTGTATATACCGGGAAGTGAGTGTATTTCGAAGTGAGTGTGTGTGTATATACCAGTGAGTGTGTGTGTATATACCAGGGAGTGCGTGAGTATATACAAGTGAGTGTGTGTGAATATACCGGGGAGTGTGTGTGTATATACCAGTGAGTGTGTGTGTGTATATACCGGTGAGTGTGTGTGTATATACCAGTGAGTGTGTGTGTATATACCAGTGAGTGTGTGTGTATATACCAGTGAGTGCGTGAGTATATACCGGTGAGTGTGTGAGAAGATACCGGCGAGTGTGTGTGTGTATATATACCGGTGAGTGTGTGTGTATATACCAGTGAGTGTGTGTGTGTGTATATACCGGTGAGTGTGTGTGTATATACCAGTGAGTGCGTGAGT
>NW_025130062.1:0-1130 GCF_004010195.1 Chiloscyllium plagiosum | reverse complement strand
ACTGTGCTGGTCAGACTATCTGGTTGAGGTTTATCGATAATGCCATGATGTAGTCTGCACTTCTCCCGCTGCTGGACAGATATCTACTCCGGGGTTATAGATCAATGCACTGCTGTGGTCTGCACAGCTCCCCGTGTTGGACAGATATCTAATCTGGGTTTATAGATCAATGCACTGCTGTGGTCTGCACGTCTCACCGTGCTGGACAGATAAGTGGTCTGGGATTATAGATCAATGCCCTGATCTGATCTGTGCAGTGCTCCACTCTGGACATATTGCTGGGTTGTACTGAGCAGGACACTGGCCTGGTCTGCACAGTGTTCCACGGTGAACAGATATCTCCTCTGGGTTGATGGTTTCTGGGCTGGTTCTGTGAGGTGGATTGAGAGTGTGGTATATCTAACCATTTCAGCTGATCAGGCAAAGCCTTTAGTTCTCATTCCTGTGACTGGACCCTCCGTCTCTCACCCCATTAATGTTAGTGTGTCCAGGTACAGTACATCATGTTGGTGGGGTGGGTAGGGGGGAAAGGTTATGGGCAGGTCAAGGAGTTCCCCGGAACGTTCTGTCCCCGACATTCTATAACTGACATTCCCCGGAACGTTCTGTCCCTGACGTTGTTTGTGAACGGCCGGACGTCAGTGAATTGTACAAACGATAATATCCCGAGGGAAGAGATCCCGTTCCAGGGAGAAGGAGACACTGTAACGAAGGTCCCTCAGGCAGTTAAAGGGGGAATTCGTTTTCCCTGCGTTTACATTTCTCCATGACACAGGATCGAACACAATTTAGATCAATATACAGGAATTCCCAAACTCAGTTTGTCTTCAGGAAACTGGGAGATAATACTTCAGGACAACAACGTTTCCACCCTCCGTATTAGGAACTGGGAAGGAGTGACCTGTGTCTGCTCTCGAGTGATCGAGTGTGTGGGAATGTTCTAGAAACCATCTGTCCTTATGGATGTGTCTCTGTGTGTTTGGGGAGGGAGGGTTTCTTGTGGTTTATGTCACATTTTTGTCAGTAATTCTGAACTTCCCATTTGTTATTCCAGCTCCAATTATTTTGATAAAGCCCTGAATACAGGGACACATTTGAAAATCTCACTGGGTCCACAATCAAACGGGTCC
>NW_025130061.1:0-1130 GCF_004010195.1 Chiloscyllium plagiosum | reverse complement strand
ACAGACAGCAGTCTGATTGCAGTGTGTTGTATTAAGTCTCACACACAGACAGCAGTCTGACAGCAGTGTGCTGCATTAACCCTCACACACAGTCAGCAGTCTGATAGCAGTGTGCTGTACTAACCCACACATACAGACAGCAGTCTGATTGCAGAGTGTTGTATTAACCCTCTCACAGAGTCAGCAGTCTGATAGCAGTGTGCTGTATTAACCCTCACACACAGACAGCAGTCTGACAGCAGTGTGCTGCATTAACCCTCACACACAGTCAGCAGTCTGATATCAGTGTGCTGTATTAACACTCTCACAGAGTCAGCAGTCTGACAGCAGTGTGCTGTATTGACCCTCACACACAGACAGCAGTCTGATCGCAGTGTGCTGTATTAACCCTTACACACAGTCAGCAGTCTGATAGCAGTGTGCTGTATTAACCCTCACACACAGACAGCAGTCAGATTGCAGTGTGTTGTATTAACCCTCACACACAGACAGCAGTCTGACAGCAGTGTGCTGTATTAACCCTCACACACAGTCAGCAGTCTGATAGCAGTGTGCTCTAATAATCCTCACACACAGTCAGCAGTCTGATAGCAGTGTGCTGTATTAACCCTCACACACAGTCAGCGGTCTGATAGCGGTGTGCTGTATTAACCCTCACACACAGACAGCAGTCTGATAGCAGTGTGTTGTATTAACCCTCTAACACAGTCAGCAGTCTGATAGCAGTGTGCTGTATTAACCCTCACACACAGTCAGCGGTCTGATAGCAGTGTGCTGTATTAACCCTCACAGACAGCAGCCTGATAGCAGTTTGCTCTATAAGCCCACACACACAGTCAGTAGTCTGATAGCAGTTTGCTCTACTAATCCTCACACACATTCAGCACTCTCATACCAGTGTGCTCTATTAATCCTCACACACAGTCAGCAGTCTGATAGCAGTGTGCTGTTTCAACTCTCTCACACTGACAGGAGACTGATAGCAGTGTGCTGTATTAACACTCACACACAGACAGCAGTCTGATAGCAGTGTGCTGTATTAACCCTCACACACAGTCAGCAGTATGATTGCAGTGTGCTGTATTAACCCTCACACACAGCAGTCTGATAGCAGTGTGCTGTATTAAGCC
>NW_025130060.1:0-1130 GCF_004010195.1 Chiloscyllium plagiosum | reverse complement strand
ATGGATTCAGGAGATGCCTAGACTTTGGAGAGAGAAGATTTTGGAGACAGGGTGCTAGTTTGTAAGGAGGGTGTAATGAAGTGTTTTTTTTCTTGAAGACAGGTGTAATTATAGCAGATTTGAAGAAGGAAGGAAACAATAACTGAATAGAGAATGGTGGAGATATTTGCCAAGACAGGAACCCAGAAGGAAGTGGCTGATCAGTGGTTTTGTGGGAATTGGATAGAGGTAAGTGTCATGGGTGAGATGAGCCAGGAGTGTCACCACGGGAGACAGGACAGAAGTCCAGAATGATGCATGTATGGAGGTAAGGCGGCAAGAAGTTTGATTGGAAGTTTGGTTCTGTGGACAGATGGAAGGGAGGGGAGCAGCAGAAGTAGCTCATCAAATGGTCAAAGTCTTAGTGAAAAAGAAGTTAATGTGTTCCTCAAACATGCTGGAGAAACTCAGCAGGTCCAGTTTTTTTTCCTCACAGAAGGAGCGGGAGCAGCAGGGGGCAATGACGACGCCCAGAGGGGCAGGCGGGAAGGAAAGCGGTGAGTATAAATACTCACCATTCGACGCCAACGGTCACCTTGAGTGCGAGCAGCAGCTGAGGTTAAACGAACTCGGAAGACTGTAGCTAAGGTAAGACAGTTTGCTTTAAAATTACTTACCGGTATCGGGCAGCGGTGAGTTTTTTCTTCCCTCACAGAAGGAGCGTGAGCAGCGGGGGGGAAGTGACGACGACCAGAGGCGCCTTCCCGATTTATATACTCACTGCTTTCCTTCCCGGCTGCCCCTCTGGTCGTCGTCACTTCCCCCTGCTGCTCCCGCTCTGGTCGTCGTCACTTCCCCCTGCTGCTCCCGCTCTGGTCGCCGTCACTTCCCCCTGCTGCTCCCGCTCCTTCTGTGGGGGGAAAAAAAGCACACCGGAGAGATGGGGGGCAGGTGAAGTGCTGTAGCTGTATGATGTGGGAGCTGGCTGATCCCATTGTGAATGGCAGTGACCACATCTGCAGCAAGTGTTTGTTGCTGGAAGAACTCCGCATCAGAGTTGATGATCTGGAGTCTGAGCTTCAAACACTGCGGCCCATCCGGGAGGGGGAGAGTTACCAGGATGCTTTGTTTCAGGAGGCAGTCACACCTGG
>NW_025130059.1:0-1130 GCF_004010195.1 Chiloscyllium plagiosum | reverse complement strand
CGAATGGGGACAGTAACCAGTGCAGAATGGGGAGAAGAACCAGTGTGGAATGGGGACAGCAACCGGTGCTGAATGGGGATAGCAATCAGTGCGGAATGGGGATAGCAATCAGTGTGGAATGGGAACAGCAACCGGTGAGGAATGGGGATAGCAATCAGTGTGGAATGGGGACAGCAACCAGTGCAGACAGGGCGCAGCAACCAGTGCGGAATGGGGGCAGCAACCAGTGCGGAATAAGGGCAGCAACCAGTGCAGACAGAGCGCAGCAACCAGTGCAAAATTGGGATAGCAACCAGTGCAGAGTAGGGACAGCAACCAGTGCAGAATAGGGACAGTACCCAGTGCGGAATAGGGACAGGAAGCAGTGCTTAGAGGGGACAGCAACCAGTGCAGAATGGGGTCAGCAACCAGTGCAGAGTAGGGACAACAACCAGTGCAGAATGGGGACAGCATCCAGTGCAAAGTGGGGAGAGCAACCAGTGCATAATGGGGATAGCAACCAGTGCAGAGTGGGGACACGAACCAGTGTGGAGTTGGGACAGAAACGAGTGAGGAATGGGGACAGCAACCAGTGCAAAGTGGGCACAGCAATCAGTGCAGAATGGGGATAGCAACAAGTGCAGAATGGGGATAGCAACCAGTGCAGAATGGGGACAGCAACCAGTGTGGAATGGGGCCAGCAACCAGTGCAGAGTGGGGACAGCAACCAGTGCAGACATGGCACAGCAAGCAGTGCAGACTGGGGACAGTAACCAGTGCAGAGTGGAGACAGCCACCAGTGCAGACTGGGGACAGCAACCAGAGCAAAATGGGGACAGCAACCATAAGACCATAAGACCATAAGACATAGGAGCGGAAGTAAGGCCATTCGGCACATCGAGTCCACTCCGCCATTCAATCATGGCTGATGGGCATTTCAACTCCACTTACCCACATTCTCCCCTTAGCCCTTAATTCCACTGCATAACGGGGATTGCAAACAGTGCAGAGTGGGGACAGCAACCAGTGCAGAATGGGGACAAGAACCAGTGCAGAATGGGGACAGTAGCCAGTGCATAATGGGGACAAGAACCAGTGCAGAATGGGGACAGCCACCGGTGCAGAATGGGGATAGCAATCAGTGTGGAATG
>NW_025130058.1:0-1130 GCF_004010195.1 Chiloscyllium plagiosum | reverse complement strand
TTGTAGGTTGCAACAGACATTGTCAGAACTAAGCTGATGAGTGACAGATCGAGACAAATCTGGAACAGTGGGATCTTGGGGCCCATGTCGATAGATCCTCAAAGTTACCATCCTGGCTGATGCTGTTGTTTAGAAGGCGTATGATGTGTTGGCTTTCACAGCCGAAGAGCTCAGTTTTGCTGCAACTCTATAATTCCACTGTTTAACCCACTGTGATGAAGTTGAATGCTGTTCTGCATTGAGAGCTTGCAAGTACTTGTCATATGGCTAGCTAATATTTTCACAGTGTACTGGACAATTGAAACTATGTTACATTTGGCTGTGAAACAGATATGCTGAGCATTGGTTGCTCTATTGACAACTATTCGAATTTAACCAAACAAGTTGAAATTATATCCCACTATACTAAACCCAATCGATTTTAAGTTTATTGTTTGCCAATATCAGACCAAGGAGATGAGCTGATGTTGAGGGAATAAAGAGGCGCGCATTTCGAAAGTTAGACAGAGAGTAAACTACCATCGTGAGAGTCTGCCATGAACAACATTTTCTGCGCAAGATACATTTTTTTGGACGAAAACCCCTTGCATTAAAAGACAGAACATGACCCTGGGAGATATTCAGTGGAAAGAAGGAGGGCATTGGAGACTACAGCCACTGTCTGGTTTATGTAATTTTAATACAGTTTTTCTTTAATTGGAAGAGTATATTGTTAAAGGTGGAAGAAGATAACAAACAGTTCAGAGAAAGGGAAGCTTAGAGTTGGGAATAATTGTTATTATTCAATGTTCACTTTTAGAATTAAGGAATACATTGATATTATTTTCTGTTAAGTAGTGGAATTTGTGAGCTCTCTGTCAATCGACTTTAACAGATTATGAGCGAGGTCAGCTTTTCTGAGTGTTTGGTTTCATTAGCAGAAGGGTTCATCGCCGTGTCATAACACTGCACTTGTCATACCGTGTTCCAGTCACCTCATGAAAGGAAAGAGGTGGAAGCTATAGAGAGGATGCAGAGAATTACCTATGGAACAGCAGAAAGATTGACACAAGCTACACAGATTGAGTGAAATATTGAGAAAGACACCACGTGAAAAATAAACACTGGCAGATTCCCGATGTGTATATAAA
>NW_025130057.1:0-1130 GCF_004010195.1 Chiloscyllium plagiosum | reverse complement strand
GGTAGAAAGTGTGAGAATGTGGTTGAGAAGCATAACAGCCATCATGGAATGGCGGAGCAGGCTCAATGGGCCTAATGACCAAATTTATGTTCCAATGTCTTCTGGTTGTATGGTTAATATTGGCTCTCCTCATTGAAAATGTATCCTTGAATTTGATCTTTATATGATTTATGAAGAATAAAATTCCATACTGAAGGTTGGGAAATATCATGTTCCCTCCCTCCAGTCTCAGCAGCCATGCCCCGATATCATAATCACACTAAAATTAAAATGCAGTGAATTTTACTTCAATACAGTTGATTGACATCAATAACATTAACAGCATGACCCTTACCTGCCCTGTCTGATCCTTGAATAACCATCTGAATTGTATGTCACATCATATTCTCTGTTGACATATCCATGCCATTTGTCTGTTATCACTCATGTTGTCACAAGCAATTTTCTGTCAGATTATGGACTAGGAAAGTTCTCTACATATTTTACTGACATTATAATCACTGATTAGTAGTTACAGATTATATGTTTCGATTTATAAGCCGAGAAAGTTGTTTAAGTTCTGACAATCCTTTGACATTACTGCCATAAGTAAGGCAGATTGAATGATTACATTCAATCAATCTACCATCTCAAATTTTTCTTCCTGTTCACCCCACACACATCTCCCATGCCAAATGTGTAAACTTTAAAAGTTCTTTTGAATTTTAATAAAACCATTATTGAATTCAAAGGGGTTAACTGGAGCTATTTGTTCAGTGACTGTGATTAATATCAATCTCAGTGGACCCTAATTATGGCAGTGGAGAGTTTCCAAGGTTGAAATATAAATGGGCTCTGTTAAATGTGCTATCATATAGTGTGAGTAGGAGCATCACTGACAGCACTAACAGGGATCAGCAGATCGAGAGAGAGAGAGAGAGAGCGGGAGGAGAGATCAGAATCTGAGAACATTAGACTGGAATGTTCCAACAGTGGATCAGAATCTGAGAACATTAGACTGGAATATTCCAATAACGGATCAGAATCTGAGAACATTACACTGGAATGTTCCAACAATGGGTAGGAGTTTATCCTCTGGACTTTAATGGCTTTCTCACCCTTGGATATCATTAGCATCACGGATCCAGGAT
>NW_025130056.1:0-1130 GCF_004010195.1 Chiloscyllium plagiosum | reverse complement strand
TGGAGGTCCTGGTTTTGGTCTGGGATGTGCAAAATTAAAAATCACACAACATCAGGTTACAGTCCAACAGCTTTATCTGGAAGCACTAGTTTCTGGAGTGCTGCTCCTTCATCATTTGATAGTGGGTTTGCTCCACAACTTTCTGATGAAGGAGCAACACCCCAGAAGCTAGTGCTTCCAGAAAAAGCTGTTAGACTATAACCTGGTGTTGTGTGATTTTTTTTTAACTTAGGTTAAAGTATAGAGACTGCTGTTCAGCAAGACACATCCGTGGTGCGGTTGCTGACTAGATCCAACTGACGCCTGTATGTAAAAGTTGTAGGGACGCTTCGTGGCATGGCATAAGAAATAATGTGTCTTTAAATTAAGTTTGAAATTTCTTTAAGTTGTCACACCATAGATAAAGGGCCAATAGGATTTGTGCTCCAGAACCTGACCCTCTCCCGGAAAACTGTTCCATCTACCTGACAATATGGGAAATTGTCCAAGTATGTCCTACACATAAGACCGGATAATTAACGGCTCAGCATCTACTCTCGATCATCAGTGAAATGATGAAAGTTGTCATAAACAGCGCTATCAAGTAGCACCTGCTCAGCAATACCCTGCTCTGTTTGGGTTCCGCCAGGGCCACTCAGCTTCTGGCACCATTACAGACTTGGTCCAAACATGGACGAAAGAACTGACGACCACAGGTGATATGAGAGTGACATCCTGGCATCCAGGCTGCACTCAACCCAATGGTCCATCAATTCAGCCTAGCAAAACTGGAAAGAATGGTTATCATGAGGCACATTCTCAGTGTTTAGAGTCATACCTGCCATATCAGACAATTGTCACGTTTGTTGGAGGTCAGTCAAGTCAGTTCCTCTGCAAGAGTTTCTCAGATTAGGTTCCTCGGTCCAACCATCAGCTGCGTCATCAGTGACCTTCCATCCATTTTAAGGTCAGAAGTGGGGATGCTCACTGATGATTGCACAATGCTCCACACCATTCACGACTCCTCAGACACTGAAAAAGTCCGTGTCCAAATGGAACAAGAATTGGACATGATCAAGGCTTGGATTGACAACTGGCAACTAGCATTTGTACCAAATATAGCCCATCAATGAATCCCCAATCCCGAACAT
>NW_025130055.1:0-1130 GCF_004010195.1 Chiloscyllium plagiosum | reverse complement strand
CAGTAAAAACTGATGCAAAATATTCATCTCCTGCGGTTCAACACAAATATACTATTGTTAATCTTTAAGGGGTCTTACTCTCTCTGGAGTTGCTGTCTTGCTGTAAATGTCTTTTAGAATCTTTTTCGATTTTCCTGAACCTTATCTGCCAGGGCTATCTCATATCACTCTTTGCCTCCCTGATTTATTTCATAAGAATACTCCAATACTCTTTGTACTTTTCAAGAGATTCAGTTAATCCCCATTGTCTGTAGCCACTATATGATTCTTTTTTATTTTTGACAAGAACTTCAATACTTTTATTCATGCATTGTTCCCTAATCTTACCAGCCTTGCCTTTCACTCTAACAGGAGCAACATGCTCTGAACTCTCCTTACCACACGTTTCTAAATAGCGCTGGATTAGGAAAATTAAGTTCCTCTGCTATTACAACATTATTATTCTTACATACATCTGAGATCTCAACCTATTTTCTTCTCGATTTCCCACTGATGACTGGGGGCCTGTAGTCCAACCTTATCAAGATTATCATCCCTTTCTTATTTCTCATTTCAGACCATATGTTTTCACGAAATAGTCCTACAGTAATAGCTAGACTAAGGACAGTAGTAAAGTACAGAGTAATGATTTTCTTAATCAAAAATGCTATACCCCTCCTCTCTTGCCTCTCTTTCTCTCCTTCCTATAACATCTAAAACCCAGAACATTGAGCAGCCTGTCTTGTCCTTGCCTCAGCCACGTTCCTGTAATCGCTCTAACAGGCAAGTTCTATGTTGTCATCCATACCCGGAGTTCATTAGCCTTATCTGTATCGAAATAAATGCAGTTTAATTCTTCAGAGTTACTTCGGGTTCTGAATTGTTTTTGTTTATCTTTTCTAACTTGCTCTTTTCTGATTCAGAACCATCCTCATCTTTCTGTCTATTTTCACTGTTACATAGGGAGGGAGGGAGCCCCCCCACACTCCCTCCCTAAAACAAAGGGTTCACAGCCTCTCGACATAGAACCCACCAGGATATAGGTCCCTCCTGTAAATATATGGCTTCCTTATAAATATATGGCTGGCTGTCACTGTAAATATACTCGGCATTCGGAGGCCTTTGGGGATGCTCCGTTATGCGCACGCGCA
>NW_025130054.1:0-1130 GCF_004010195.1 Chiloscyllium plagiosum | reverse complement strand
GTTACAGACTGGAATCTAATCAAGGGGTTCAGGATGGGTTATATACAGAATAACAGATACCCGGAAGTGAGTTACAGACCAGAATCTAATCGAGGGGTTCAGGGTGGGTTATATACAGAATAACAGATACCCGGGAGTGAGTTACAGACTGGAATCTAATCAAGGGGTTCAGGGTGGGTTATATACAGAATAACAGATACCCGGGAGTGAGTTACAGACTGGAATCTAATCAAGGGGTTCAGGGTGGGTTATATACAGAATAACAGATACCCCGGGAGTGAGTTACAGACTGGAATCTAATCAAGGGGTTCAGGGTGGGTGAAATACAGAAAAACAGATACCCCGGGAGTGAGTGTGACATTGTTTTCATTTTAAAAAGGTTACTCGATCCTTATTTTATTTCCAATGGGAGTTGTAAGGGCAGAGGTGCCGATATGTCCATATTAACAATGGCGGGGAGGTGCTCAGTTCAGATTTATTCCAGTTTGGTTCGAGCTGTAACAGTGAGCAGCTGCTGCAGTCCAGAGAAAGGTTCCATGCTTCAGCAGATGATTCCTGACTGGCCTTCTCTCTGAAATCTCTCCTGCCCGTTAGAACCCGAGTTTGAATTTGCCTTTCGCCAAGGGGTGTGTTTCTGGGATGTTGTGGGAATTGGATCAGCTCCTGAGTGAAGTGGCTATATCAAGTCGGTTGGGTTTTCAAAGAGTTAAAGTGATTTTAAATTCTGTTTTCTTTTGTTCATATTTCAACTGTAGTGTTTAAATAAATTCGGTTTAGCTTAAAGCCGAGTGGTTCGACCAGCTCTATCACCCCGGGAATATCGCCTTCACTGCTGTCTTTAAAATCAGAAAACGTTAGGGTCGAGGCTGCCTTCTTAAAATAGTTTGAGGGGTCTAGCCTGGAACATGACATGACTTAAGACTGGAATCTAATCGAGGGTTTCAGGGTGGGTTACATACAGAATAACAGATACCCCGGGAGTGAGTTACAGACTGGAATCTAATCGAGGGGTTCAGGGTGGGTTATATACAGAATAACAGATACCCGGGAGTGAGTTACAGACTGGAATCTAATCGGGGGGGTTCAGGATGTGTTAAATACAGAATAACAGATACCCCGGGAGTGAGTTA
>NW_025130053.1:0-1130 GCF_004010195.1 Chiloscyllium plagiosum | reverse complement strand
CTGTGCTCCTGTGCGTCTCTCTGAGAGTGAGTGAGATGTGTGTCTGTTACGCTGTGCGTCTTACTCAGTGAGTGAGGTGTGTCTCTCTTATCCTGCATGTCTGTTCTCATGTGCGTCGCACTCGGTGAGTGAGAGAGATGTGTGTCTGTTCTCTTGTGCATCTCACTCGGTGAGTGAGAGAGATTTGTGTCTGTTCTCCTGTGCGTCTCACTGAATGAGAGGCGTGTCTGTTCTCCTATGCGTCTCACTTGGTGGGAGGTGTGTCTGTTCTCCTGTGCGTCTCACTGGGTGGGAGGTGTGTCTGTTGTCCTATGCGTCTCACTGGGTGGGAGGTGTGTCTATTCTCCTGTGCGTCTCACTGGGTGGGAGGTGTCTCTGTTCTGCTGTGTGTGTCACTGGGGGGTGAGTGAGAGAGATGTGTGTCTGTTCTCTTGTGCATCTCACTTGGTGAGTGAGAGAGATGTGTGTCTATTCTCCTGTGCCTCTCACTGGGTGGGAGGTGTATCTGTTCTCCTGTGCGTCTCACTCGGTGAGTGAGAGAGATGTGTGTCTGTTCTCCTGTACGTCTTACTGGGTGGGTGAGTGTGAGAGATGTGTTTCTATTATCCAGTGCGTCTCACTGGGTGGGAGGTGTGTCTGTTCTCCTGTGCGTCTCACTGGGGGGTGAGTGAGAGGGATGTGTTTCTGTTATCCTGTGCGTCTCTCTGAGAGGGTGAGTGAGAAAGATGTGCGTCTCACTGGGTGGAAGTTGTGTCTGTTGTCCTGCGCGTCTCAATGAGTGAGTGAGATGTGTGTCTGTTATCCTGTGCGTCTCACTCGGTGAGTGAGATGTGTGTCTGTTATCCTGTGCGTCTTATTGAGTGGGTCTGTGAGAGAGGTGAGTATCTGTTCTCCTGTGCCTCTCACTGAGTGAGATGTGTGTCTGTTATCCTGTGCGTCTCACTAGAGTGAGTGAGGTGTGTGTTGGTGAGTGAGAGAGGTGTGTGTCTGTTATCCTGTGCGTCTCACTCGGTGAGAGAGATATGTGTCTGTTATCCTGTGCATCTTACTCGTTGAGTGAGAGATGCGTGTGTCTGTTCTCCTGTGCGTCTCACCTGAGAGGGTAAGTGAGCGGGATGTGTCTCTGTTAT
>NW_025130052.1:0-1130 GCF_004010195.1 Chiloscyllium plagiosum | reverse complement strand
GGTTTAATTGGAAACACACTAGCTTTCGGAGCTACGCTCCTTCATCAAGTGTTATTGACTATCACCTTATGAAGGAGTGTCGCTCTGAAAGCTAGTGTGCTTCCAATTAAACTTGTTGGACTATAACCTGGTGTTGTGTGATTTTTAACTGAGAACTAGACTGTTCACCATCACAAATTATCTTTTGCTTTGAATTCATTTATTTCCCGGTATTCTCTCCATCACCAAACATCCTCAATACCAGATCCATAATATTCACAGCGATGCAGACTTCCCATGTTATAACAATATGGAAATTTAAATAAAATAAAGAATGATGCAAGAGATCAGAAACAAACCCTAAATAAACCAGTATCTATGCCTTGGTAAAATTCAGATTTTATGTTTCCAGTTCTCTTCTCAGCACTCTGTTTGTTACAAATATGTCCATCAGAGCCTTGTTCGTGTCTCTAAAGTAAATTCATGACAGGGACAGTGTGTCAGAGAAGCAATGTCGCTGGACATGTAACTCAGAGGCCCAGGTTACTGTTTCAAATCCTACCTCAGATGATGTCAGACCTTAAATTCAAATGAAAAGAATTGGAAGTTAAAGCTAATTTCAGTAATATCAACAATAATAGCACAGCTTTTTCTCAATAAGTTTGTCTATATCACTGACGTTCTTTGGTAAAGAAATCTAACATTATTACCTGGTCTGGCTCCAGACTGATGTCAGACCCACAGCAATGAGCTTGGCTCTTTACTGCCTGAAGGAATGACCTCACAGTAAAGAGCATTTAGTGAGGTCATTAAATGCTGCCCTTACCAGCGATGCAGACATCCCATGTTATAACAATATGGAAATTTAAATAAAATAAATAATGATGCAAGAGATCAGAAACAAAACAAAGTCGAAAAACTGCCACAGAAACTGAGCAGATTTTGCACCCTTGGGAAAATAGAATTGACATTTCGAGCCCACTGCCCATACATCATAACTGAACACAGCTTGAAAATATTGTGACTGATGTTGGTGACAGTGATGTCTATTATGAAGGGGAGAAGGAGAAATTTGAATAGATAGAGAAAGAGAGAGATAAAATAACATTTGTTGCATAGGGGAGAAGGAGTGAGTTGAATAGATAAAGAGA
>NW_025130051.1:0-1130 GCF_004010195.1 Chiloscyllium plagiosum | reverse complement strand
GTGTGATTTTAAAGAATCTTACTATTAGCCTCGCACACGATCCTCCTTTTGCTCTTTCCAAATTAAATCATCGCAGACTTATGCACATTAAAGTCCATTTGCTGTCTACCAGCCCACCTCTATGGCGTATCTATGTCACTCTGTAATCTGCAATATCCTTCCGCACTACCCACAAATCCACCGAGATTAATGTCAACCGCAACTTTTCTCATCCATCCTTCCATAGCCTGATCCAGAACATTTATTAAAACGACAAACAGCAATAGCCCCAAAGCTACTGCGGTACACCACTGTAACTGATCTCCAGGACGAAAACGTCCCTTCAATCACCATCCTCTGTCTTCGTTCAGCTAGACAACTTCCGATCCAAAATTCCAAATAACGCTAACACAAATCCTTCTGCATTTAGTGCTTAAGCCTACCACGAGGAACATAGTCATACACTTTATTGAAATCCATATACAACTGATCAACCGCTTTGCCGTCTGGTGCTTGTTTGGTCACCTTCTGAAAAAACTCAATAAGGTTTGTGAGGTACGACCTGCCCTTCAAAAAACCGTTTTGAATAGCTCTAATCAACCCATTCATTTCTAGATGATGATAAATCGTAATTCTGGTAACATTTTCAAAACCTTACCAGCTAACAAAGTCAGGCTCACTGGTCTATAATTAGCGTAGTTGTCTCTATTCCTCTTATTGAACAAGGGGAACATTTGCTCTACTCCAGTCATCTGGCCAAATTGCTGGAGACATTGACGACGTACAGATCAAGCCAAAGGCTCTGCAATCTCATCCCTGGCTTCCCAGAGAATCCTAGGATAAATCCAATCCAGCCAATGGGAATTACTTCTTTTCACCATTTCCAGAAATGCTAACACCTCCGCTTTGGGAGCCTTAACCCAGTATAACGTAGGAGTCTGTATCATATTATACTCCTCGACGGAAATGTGCTTTTCTCGTGTAAATACTGACGTAAAATGTTCATTTGGCTCTTTTCATATCTCCTCTGACTCCACACACACCTTCCCACGACTGTCCTTGATTGGTCCGAATCTTACTCCAGTCATTCTTTAATACCTGATTTACCCTGACGTAATTTTAGGTTTTTCCTTGATCAGATCCGCCAAAGA
>NW_025130050.1:0-1130 GCF_004010195.1 Chiloscyllium plagiosum | reverse complement strand
CGTGGTAACCCACGTGAATAACAATGCTGGGAACATGGATTTATTTAGAGTATTTGAAATGGTTTCCTTTAATAAAATGTTGAGCACTGATGTAGAGGTGAGGCTGTTTTGAAAAGGATGTTATGTGATCATAAGAGCCAATTGAAAACCCTGCTGAAAAGGAGGTTTCAGGAATAGTAATAACAATATATTGAATTTTATATGACGCCTGAATACAAAACAGTTATTTTTGAAATTGTGGTTATAAACCTGAGTCATGCAATTCACGAAAGTATGAGGGGCAAATTAGTTTCAGTGAATTGGAGAAGTACATGAAAATGGTTTATTGGAAGACAGACAATGGTTGTTGTTTCAATAAACACTTTAAAATGTACAATACACACATGTCCACCACAGTTCAAACAGCAAAAGGGGTAAGGTGACTTCATAGTTCACAAAAGAAGTTAAAGATTTAATTAGAACAAAGGAAGCAGCTCAGAAAAATGCCAGATATTGCATGTAAGCCATGGGTTCAAAGACATTTGAGGAACAATGAACTGATAATAGGGGTAAGGTGACTTAATAGTTCACAAAAGAAGTTAAAGATTTAATTAGAACAAAGGAAGCAGCTCAGAAAAATGCCATGTATTGTTGTAAGCCATGGGTTCAAAGACATTTGAGGAACAATGAACTGATAATGAAATTTTAAAAATGCAAACTAAAAAGAAACATTAGGATGACCAAACGTTTCTCTCGATACTTGATGGGAAAGTGAAGGCAAGGGCATGTGTGGAATGGGGAAAATTCACAAAGATAATTTCTTACATAGAACTTGGAAATTACAGAGAAAATAAACAGTTACTTTAATGCCAATCTTATTAGAGGCAAGATTAACTGATGGTAAAACTCAGTTTTTGTTCTCCAGTGATTGACAAAATGAAAGGAGATCGCAGTGAAGTTTAGAAAGTTCACACAGGGAGACAGACTGACACAGGGGCATGGAGAAGTGCTGCCAGGCAAGGTTAGGGAGAATCCCAAGATGTTCTCCACGTATATCAATCGGAACAGAATAAACACGAAACAACTGGGGCCCATTAGAGACCAAGGGAGCACTCTGGTGTGAACCTGGAGAACATTGATCGGTTGTTACA
>NW_025130049.1:0-1130 GCF_004010195.1 Chiloscyllium plagiosum | reverse complement strand
CTCTCTGGCAATGTGGGATCTACACACTGACAGTTTAAGGGCAGGTCTTTGGCAATGTGGGATCTGCACACTGACAGTGTGAGACCAGCTCTCTGGCAATGTGGGATCTGCACAGTGACAGTGTGAGACCAGCTCTCTGGCAATGTGGGATCTACACACTGACAGTGTAAGGGCAGGTCTCTGGCAATGTGGGATCTGCACACTGACAGTGTGAGACCAGCTCTCTGGCAATGTGGGATCTGCACACTGACAGTGTGAGACCAGCTCTCTGGCAATGTGGGATCTGCACACTGACAATGTGAGACCAGCCCTCTGGCAATTTCGGATCTGCACACTTATCGTGTAAGACCAGATCTCTGGCAATGTGGGATATGCACACTGACAGTGTGAGACCAGCTCTCTGGCAATGTGGGATCTACACACTGACAGTGTATGGGCAGGTCTCTGGCAATGTGGGATCTGCACACTGACAGTGTGAGACCAGCTCTCTGGCAATGTGGGATCTACACACTGACAGGGTAAGGACAGGTCTCTGGCAATGTGGGATCTGCACAATGACTGTGTGAGACCAGGTCTCTGGCAACGTGGGATCTGCACACTGACAGTGTGAGACCAGCTCTCTGGCAATGTGGGATCTGCACACTGACAATGTGAGACCAGCCCTCTGGCAATTTGGGATCTGCACACTTTAGGTGTGAGACCAGATCTCTGGCAATGTGGGATATGCACACTGACAGTTTGAGACCAGCTCTCTGGCAATGTGGGATCTGCACATTGACAGTGTGAGACCAGGTCTCTGGCAATATGGGATCTGCACACTGACAGTGTGAGACCAGCTCTATGGCAATGTGCGATCTGCACACTGACAGTGTGAGACCAGGTCTCTGGCAATGTGGGATCTGCACACTGACAGTGTGAGACCAGCTCTCTGGCAATGTGGGATCTGCACACTGACAGTGTTAGACCAGCTCTCTGGCAATGTGGGATCTACACACTTACACTGTAAGGGCAGGTCACTGGCAATGTGGGATCTGCACACTGACAGTGTGAGACCAGCTCTCTGGCAATGTGGGATCTGCACACTGACAGTGTGAGAACAGGTCTCTGGCAATGTGGGATCTGCACACTGA
>NW_025130048.1:0-1130 GCF_004010195.1 Chiloscyllium plagiosum | reverse complement strand
TCTCCCCTCTACAAACCCGAACAGCTCTGTCCTCTACACCAATTCAGCTGTTCGACTGAAGTCAGCATGTCCACAAAGCTCTTCACTTTCTCTGGCGAGTCGAACAAATGTGTGGATCTGTTATGATTGATCCGAAGCACTGCTGGATATCTTAAAGAATACTGGATCCCAAGCTCTCCCAATCTCCTCGTGACACCATTGTAGGAATTCCTTTTCCACATGACTGCTGCCAAGAAGTCTTGAGAAAACGTGACCCTGGAGCCTCGGGTGCCTCCCCAGGGCTCGAGAGGCTTTTATGACCCGCTGCTTGTCTTTATGATGTTGGAACCGTAACAGGACAGGGTGTGGGCACTGATCCACACCTTGCTTTTGTGGTGTGATCCGATGGGCTCTCTCAATTGTTACCCTTCCCTTCTCAACCCCCAAACCAAGGAACTCCAAGAACCACTTCTCGAAGAACTCCACTAGCCGCTCACCTTCTGTCCCCTCCTGTATGCCAACAAAGCGCAGGTTCTTTCTTCTGCCCCTGTTTTTGAGATCGTCTACCAGATCCAACAGACACCGGACCTGTGTTTCCAGGGCTTCGATCCAGCTCTTGGAGCAGTCAGTCTCTGCCTCTCCCCGGTGGGCCAACACTCGAGCGCATCAGTCCTTTTTCCCAGGTCTTGTAGCATAGCAGATACGGGAGGCAGCTTCTCCTCGATTTTTCCTGAATCTGTCTCCTCAGGACCTCACAAGGTTTGGCCAGTTCCTCACCCAGGCTCTGGTGAGGAAGCAAGCCCACTGTTTCAGAGGGCTGTGCTGTGGGCCCTGCCCTGGGTGAGCTTCCTCCTTTCTTTGCCATTCTCCAGCTGCAAGGACAGAGGGAAGTAGATGTTTTCAGGTTTCTAGCTCCTTTACTGAGTTTTTACTCACAATAAAGTGTTTGGGATGGGTCCTGACTCTGTCGGGTTGGTGTTACAGCGCAGAGCCCAGTAAATGTGATCCTAACAGGACATCGCCATCTTGGATCCTCCCACCAGGATCGGGGGCACATTTTTAAGGTGAAAGGAGAGAGGTTTAAAAAAGACATGAGAGGCAGATTGTTTTCACAGAGAGTGGTTCGCATGTGGAATGAACTTCCTGAGGAA
>NW_025130047.1:0-1130 GCF_004010195.1 Chiloscyllium plagiosum | reverse complement strand
AATGAATAGGCTTTGTTCAGAATCAGTTAAAACTTAAAGCTGATTGATTTACGGAGGTCGTGATGCCAAAGGCATTCCAGCTTCTAACATCTCTGAATGGCTCCCAGATATCAGAACAGCTTTTCTTTGTGAGCAATATGCCTGGAAGCTTGTGCCCTCCGAATATAAGATGGTATCTTTCCATTAGTTTTAAAACTAAGAACTGATCCTGAACTGGTATACACTCTTTGATTCCAGCAATCCATCCAGTCTGATTCTATCCTCCACACACCCCACCCTCCAGTGCCTGCAATGAGAATGAACAATCTTCCTTTCAAACATTGGAGCAAGGCATGTGTATGTGCGTGTGTGTGTGCAGAAGAGCGACACAGTCCATTCCTCACTGAGTGCACAATCAAAATTGCAGAAATTTAAAATTATCAGAAGATACTCTCTGAACTCATTGCCCAGCATTACTTCTATACCTTGAATTACATCCTTCAGGACTCCTTGTGTGATATACACCTCATTACGTGATATAATTATTGCTTCAGAGTAGTGCTGCTACATTTACATTATTTCAATCTAACAGCACTCTACATTGATCCAGAAGAACAGAATTGCATGAATTGGAAAGTCGATCCTCGACATTGTTATATTTATAACAAACAACAGCATGAGACCAGCGTTTTACTGGTGTAAAACATAGGGGAATAGCTTACAGATTGATAAAGAATTCTTTACAGAATCGCATGGGGTTACTTGGCTGAATGATATGGAGTGACTAATTTCACATCCTTTGGTAATGTATAAAATCATTAGGCGCGAGTTCGAATATGTCTCATTTTTGACAGAGCAAAATGGAGTGATGAATGTCGCAACATGGGGAAAACAGGAAAACAAAGTCTGAGTAACACAGTTAAAAATGACACAACGTCAGGTTATAATCCAACCGGTTTGTTTGCAAGCAAGGAGCTCTTCTCATTCATCAGGTGGTTGTGGAGAAATTTTGCATTCTCACACCCACCTGATGAAGGACCAGCACTCTGAAAGCTGTCACTGTTGGAATATAAACAGGTGTTGTGGTATTTTTAACTTTGCACAAACCCAGTCTAACATCGGCGTCTCCAAATTTTGAGTGACAGGCCGTT
>NW_025130046.1:0-1130 GCF_004010195.1 Chiloscyllium plagiosum | reverse complement strand
GCTCTTCTCACTTTTTTTTGAATTTCTGTTTGTCTTCGTCAATTCTTACCATATCTGGGAGTGAGGTTTTTTTTTTACTCCTCCAGCAGAAGAATCTCAATTAGAGTCTCAAAGGTCTTATCTGATTTTTAGGCAATCACACATCTATGAAAATTACTATTTTTAAATCTTTCGAACTTAACATAAGTCTGACCTGCTTCCTACATTCCAACTTGTGAACCGCTGTCTGTACGCTTCAAATATCAATTCATACGCTTTCAAACATTACCTGTTTGACCTCTTCATAATCTGTTGTTGTGATTCTGTTCGTCGAGCTGGGAATTTGTGTTTTAGGCGTTTCCTCCCCTGTCTAGGTGACATCCTCAGTGCTTGGGAGCCTCCTGTGAAGCGCATCTGTGTTGTTTCCTCGGGCTTTTCTCGTGGTTTGTCTCTGCCGCTTCCGATTGTCAGTTCCAGCTGTCCGCTGCAGTGGCCGGTATATTGGGTCCAGGTCGATGCGTTTGTTGATAGAATCTGTGGATGAATGCCATGACTATCAGAATTCCCTGGTTGTTCTCTGTTTGGCTTGTCCTATAATAGTAGTGTTGTTCCAGTCGAACTCACGTTGCTTGTCATCTGCGTGAGTGGCGACTAAGGATAGCTGGTCGTGTCGTTATCTGACTAATTGGTGTTCATGGATACACACGCAGAGGATGTCACATAGACAGGGGACGAAACGTCTGCAACACAAATTCCCAGCTGGGCGAACAGAACCACAACAACGAGCACCCGAGCTACAAATCTTCTCACAAACTTTGAACTCTTCATAATCTCTTCACTGCCCATTCGACAGCGCTGCTAAAGAGATTCTTTAGCAATTTTCGGATCCATTTATCACACTAAATTTAATTAACCACAAGTAACCGAATTTAATGAAACTGTCTCCTCTATGTTGTATTCAACGATCTCGGATACTAATCAGCAAGTGTTTAAATCTGCTTGGATCTTTCATACCACAAATTTGCTCAAATCTGTCCAAATCTCAGAATGGATTTTTCTGAACCTGTCCAAATCCCTGACCCGAGCCTCCAAACTTGCTACGCGGCCGTGAATGCTTAGGCTAATCAAACCAAACTGACAGAACAGTTCCC
>NW_025130045.1:0-1130 GCF_004010195.1 Chiloscyllium plagiosum | reverse complement strand
TTCAGGAGGGAAACTGCCATCCTTACCTGGTTTAACTTACATGTGACTCCAGACCCACAGCAATGTGGTTGACTCTTAAATTGCCCTCTGAATTGGCAAAAGCAACACACCTTGCACTTAGGGATGGATAACAAACATCAACCTTGTTAAAGTGTCAGAACAGAAATTGCTGGAGAATCTCAGCCAGTCTGGCAACACCGCTGGAGAGAGAGAGAAAGAAACAGAGTCAATATCTTGGCCTGCGTCCAGAACAGTTGTGAAGAAGGGTCACAGCACTTGAAATGCTAACTCTGATTCTCTCTCCACTTGTGCTTCCTGTCCTATTGAGTTTCTCCAGCAATTGGTGCATTTTTTGTGTTTCAGAACTCCAGCATCTGCAGTTCTTCATTACACTGACTTAGGGAAGCTCAAATCCGATAAAAGAATAAAGCAGAAGGGCTGGAATTACTCAGCAAGTCTGGCAGCAGCTATGGAGATAAAAACAGTTAGTTCTTCGGGTCATTGAATGATCTACATCAGGGACAAACTTTTGGGGAAGCTGCAAGAGTAAAAGGCACAGGTGGAACTTCAACATCTGGGAGAACTCTCAGCCATGGAGGTCAGACTGACTCAGCATTCTGGTTCTGCTCATTACCTGTTAACTTCTCCATTTGTTGTTCTTGTTATATTTCTACATGGTTGACACATTCCTATGTTTTAAAATGATATTCCAAACAGACAGGAATTTTCCATGTAAGTAATCATACATTAGAGAGTTTGGAACGTGAATGTAACTTTTAAACAAAAAGTATTTATTCATGCATGGGGTGTGGGCATCGCTGGCAATGCTTGCATTTATACCATCCTTAACCACCCTTTAGTTGGTTGGAAAAGTGAATGAAGGTGTCTGAGAGTGTCTTGATTATCACAGCAATCTCAAAGATGGGTGTGCTCAGGTAGAAGTACCCTCCACTCCCACAGCAAGTCTGCATTCACTTCAATTTCAGATGCCATCTCACACTCCCAGGACAAGGACAGCATGGGATTACAATCAGAATAAAGCTTCCGCTACTCTTAAATTGAAAGTGAAGCTACCTCAACACTGTACCCAACAAACACTGCCAAGACAAAGACAGCATTGGGTTAGATAC
>NW_025130044.1:0-1130 GCF_004010195.1 Chiloscyllium plagiosum | reverse complement strand
TCCAAGCCATGCATTATTTTGTAAGTTTCTATTGGATCTCCACTTAATCTTCTAAACTCCAATGAATACAATCCCAGGATCCTTAGCTGTAGCTCGTATGTTTGACGTACCATTCCAGGTATCATCCGTGTGAATCTCCGCTGGATCCGCTCCAGTGCCAGTATGTCCTTCCTCAGGTGTGGGAATCAATACTGGACACAGTACTCTAAATGGGGCCTAACCCGAGCTTTATAAAGTCTCAGTAGCACAACGGTGCTTTTATATTCCAAGGAGAAAGTGAGGGCTGCAGATGCTGGAGATCAGAGCTGAAAATGTGTTGCTGGAAAAGCGCAGCAGGTCCGGCAGCATCCAAGGAACAGGAGAATCGACGTTTCGGGCATAAGCCCTTCTTCAGGAATGAGCATCATTCCTCAAGAAGGGCTTATGCCCGAAACGTCGATTCTCCTGTTCCTTGGATGCTGCCTGACCTGCTGCGCTTTTCTAGCAACACATTTTCAGCTTTTATATTCCAACCCTTTTGAAATAAATGACAACATTGCATTTGCTTTCATAATCACGGACTCAGCCTGCATGTTTACCTCAGATCCCTTTGTACTCTGCACTCCCAGATCCCTTTGTACTTTGGCTTTAGGACTTTTCTTAGAAAGTAGTCTATGCTTGTATTCTTTTTTCCAAAGTGCAAGACTTCGCATTTGCTCACATTAAACTATTTCAACATCTGAATGAGACAGAGAGATCACACAATTAAAACAAGAAGAATCATAGCAATACTGAATGCGAGAGCAAATATTCCCGCCTTGGCATTTATCACGAAATGCTGGACTCCCCATCATCCCAGAAGGGGATACTTACAGCACCCGTCCATTATCTGTTTCATTTCCAAGCGCAGTTGCAACTGGATGTGATTCACAGGGGTTTGAAGCCGTATATTTATACTGAACTTCGCAATGTCCAAATGCAGCAAAACCCACACAACTTTCACGTTTGGTCTGACGAATTGCAAAGGGCCTTTTGTGCCGTGCCATCTTCAGAGAAAATAGAATCTCCAACAGAATTGAATCCAATAACCACACCTAAGTATTTGACGATGCTTTAAGCGCTCAGTGACACATGATCAATTTAATGGAGGT